>NC_056726.1:1168804197-1169016697 GCF_019279795.1 Protopterus annectens
ACATATAAAATGTAAATGGCTTTGTTGAGGCTCAAATTGTGAAGGACTACATGCAAGGCATACATTCTAACCACTACATTATTGCACTTAAGCTTATGCTGGATGTCTGTTGCTGTTTAAGTTATCATGTCCTTTCAGCTGGGCTAAGCATGGCTAAGCAACGGGCACATCCACACAGCTATGCTTAAACTTTATTGCATATGTGAAACAAATAAATATTTGTTGTATTTTTTACTTTGTTCCCTTCAGAATATCCATGCTAATGCTAACCCTATTATTCCATCAACTTTCTGACTTTGTAGGGAAAATTGTCCCTTACGGCTTTGTCCAGATTTCTTACTTTGATGGGTTGGGAGGTGTGTGTTGTGTACTTTATACCCTGCCAAAAATTCATGCAAATGCTAAACCTGTTATTCTATGAACTTTTTGGCTTTGAACGGATGATTGTCCCTTATGGCTTTGTCCAGATTCCTTACTCTGATGGGTTGAGAGATGCACTTTGTATGCTTCATACCCTGCCAGAAATTCATGCTTTTCCTAAGCGTGTTATTCTATCAACTTTCTGGCTTTGTAGGGACAATTGTCCCTTATGCCTTTGTCCAGATTTCTTTCCCTGATGGGTTGGTGGTGTTACAAGTGTTCTTGCTCTATTTGAATTTCAGTACGGCAATTCTGGTGTGCAGGGGCATGTGTATTGTGAGACCACTATGCTCAGACACACCCCCTGCACTCGTACATGGAACTATGTCCATTTTACAGCACGGCAGCATTCCTTCATGAATATGCATGATGTGCTGCCGTGGTGCACAGGAACGGTCCCTTCTGTGCAGGAATAAGCTATTCCTGTATGGAAGTTTACTGAATCTGGGGGTTAATCCCATGTTACATACTTAGGTACTTCACTTGAAGCATTACTTTCTCAAGTTAGAGATTTTAAAGACAATATTTCACAACATTTTATCTTCAAGCCTGGGCACATGGCAACAATAGAATATACCAAGTGAAGTATGGAATTTATTTTATACCAAAAGATTTCATACATTCCCCAAACTATACCTGTCAGATTTCTGGCTAAAACTGTCCATAAATAGGACACAAAATCACTACATTTGCATAGCTTCGCAATAAGCCTAGAGTCACATCTTCTACCCATTATGTACCTAAACTTTGGGCATCTTGGAGATTGCAGTCTTCATATAGTCTTTATATTTCTGCCCCAAAGCAACTCACCTTAAAAATAGAAATGTATTGATTCAAAAAGATGCCAAAGAATCTACATTTAACCTTATTTACTGAACTATTAGTCCCTTTTTCTGGGGCTGTTCTTTCATTCTGACCCTACCACACAGCTTGTTACTAAGGGTCTTCTAACTGGGACTTTCTAGGTTTAACACAAGTACCTTGCAATATTTAAATATAATTTACTTATCCATATACATCTGATAGCATCCCTCAGCCTTTCATGTCTTATTATTATTTCCCTATTAAGACATGGGGGTCCTTAGGTCTTAAGTTAATTTTAAACTTATTTAAGGGTTCATGTTTAGCCTCAATGACTAAATGCTAAGCTAGAACATGCAAGGGAGTACATCAATTTTCCTCACACACCAGAGTAGAGAGCAAAAACAATGCAATAATTTTATGCTGTAGCACATGTCCCTGAAGTTTTGGAGGTCATAAACTGCCCTCACATAGAAATAAAAGCCCCAGCTGTTTAATAGGAAAGGGCACACATCAACATGAAGGGGTTCCACTCAATGAACTGGCAGGTTGTCTGTAATGCTTGAGGGATCATCCTCAATGTGTGTGCTGGTAACCCAAGCAGTTACCATGACTCACACATATGACACACCTCACACCCTTCTTTTCAACTTTCCCTTATGGTACTTGTCCACTATCGGTCTTATGCTGATGTTTCACTTTAGATGAAGTTTACCACCCACTTTGGGTCACATTACAAACAACCTGACTCTGGCAAGACATGATCCTAGCACACTTGGCGCCTCCACCGGCCTCATACTGTCAGTGGGCTGATCATCACACTTTTACACAAGGTTTGCTGATGGTGATGTTCCACAAGGCCATCTACTATGACACCCATCAGAAATGCACACACACACACACACACACACACACACACACACACACACACACACACACACACACACACACACACACACACACACACACACACACACACACAGGATCCAGTGATCCTCATGTTCAAACCTGAAGCATCATAGATTGTGTGTTTGTCATTTTATTTGTTTACCAGGAAAGTCTGACTTAGAACACATCCAATTTTCAGTGGAGGCCCAGGGAGAAACACTCCAAGCGCATGTCTTTGTAATGTGGGAAGAAACCGGAGCATCCGGAAGATACCCACACAAATGCAGGGAGGACATGCAGACTCCACACAGAAGGCACCCCAGCCAAGAATTGAACCAGAGAACCTCTTGCTGTCAGGTGACAATGCTACCGCTGCATCACTGTGCTGTCATGCTGATGTCATGGTTCTAGACACATCAGGGATGCCCTGCAGTATGACCCAGGCACCTGCACGGAAATTCTTACAATCTGTGCCATGTTGTATAATATCATCTAGATGAAACAGCTGCAACAGTGACAACAATGGCCAGGACTATATATTCCCAGACCACAGAACATCCAACTACAGAGGGAGCCAGCAGATGTTGTCAGAATATGCTCAACAACATATTAAGGTTGAAAGTTATTCTGTTACAAATATGCAAAATAAATAAGGTATAAAATAAAGCTTGCTTAAATGTAGCAATAGAGTTTAGTAATATGTGATTAGCATTCATACTAAAACACTGTGGCTTGAAAAATAAGGAACTTGCTTAATGGACATGTTTTCCTACAGAATCAGTAAAAATGTAAAAGCTGATCTCTTATGTATGCATTACATTGTCAGCAAGAGTAAAAATGTAAAAACAGGATGTATGTTTTCACATTGCCAGAAAAAAAGCTAATCTGGTTCCTTAAAGGCTGGACAACAGGAATGCAATCTTCATCATATGGCATTGTTAAGTAAGAAAGTTTGAAGTCAGCATTTGCACAAGAACAGATGTTCTCATACAAAGATCAAAATAGAATACCAAGAGGAAATCTATATGTGTGTGCGTGACTAGAACTGTATATAACATCTGTATTAATTCACTTGTGTTAGAGGTATTGGCAGGGACACATTTGTTCTGACATAAATGTTATATCTCTCACATCAGCCATGTTGTTCAAGAAGTAAAGAACAGTACCTGAAGCTGCAACATTAGTCTGTGTGGTTTGTTATAAAAAGTTATTTGTTACTGCTCTGAATTTGGTGCTTCAATGTATATTCTTTCATCAGTGTATATTCTGCAAGTTTCTGTATGCAACAGACTGTGAATGCAACTATAACCAGACTTTGCTTTCAGCAAAACCCAGCCAGCAAGACTAAGTGTCTTAAGAAGACTTTGGAGCCATCACAGTAAGTATCACAGTAACAGCACCCTGGTTTAGCACCATAAAATTATTTTTTTAATGGTGAGCTTACCTGCATTAGAACACAGAGGGAGTGGTAAGCCCTGCACAGGGTCACTTCAATTAAATTGCAGTAACTAACATTTGTACATATGTGTAAATCCTAAACAGAAGTATTCCAATTTATGCAGTTTTTAGTAGTAAAGTTTTTCAGACGTCTGAATCCAGATTGAGCCTGAAGTCCAGGAAAGTCGCAGTGCCATTAATTCTTCAAAAAAGGTTGACATCTACTTTGACAGCATCTCACTGCCTGTTGTGTTTCACCAGCTTCTTTAGTGACTCTGAAAAATTTCCAGCCATCAGCAACAACAGCCTGATCACCTGTTTTCTTGCTAACTGGTAAGACTTTTTTCTGTATCACATTTTTAGTATGGATGCTATTAGACATTATTCCAGCAGGTGTAAGCCAAGCTTTACAATGTTGGTATACACATCATGTTAGTAAATGTAAAACCTTATTAGGGCAAGTTGATAGTAAGGCATTATGCAAATGTATTACAATATTTGACTGGTATCTGAAAGAAAACCATGTGGGGTATGACAAATGTTTATTGTGTGATTCAACAGACACTACATTTTGTGTGCCATGCCATAAAAAAGTATTACATGATATTGCTAAAAAAATAGACTGTGAAGACAGACCTTTTCATGATAAAGAATTAACTAAGGGTAAAGTGTTTGCATTATATTCAGATGTTGAACAGTTATGTCCTGTCACCACATGTAAAAGGTTTATTTCAGAGTTACAACAGGAGTCAAATCAGTTACTGACTGAACCTCCAGTACATTGTGTTACAAAATAATGTAATAAATTTCTAAGAGACAGTCACAATGATTTCAGGAAGTTTAGACAAGTTATACTAACATTTTTTTCAAAACTGCATAGGAGTTTTAAATTCAGCAGAACAGGTTACTAAAGAATGTCAAAAAGAACATACAACATTACAGGAAACTCTTGAACAGCAGTTACAGGATAAAGAAAATAAATTAGCTGAACTGACAGAGACTGACTTCCTCCATACAACAGCTGAGCTTAAGAAAACATTGGGAAAGAGCATGAAATTACAGCTGATCTGTACAAAAGAGATGTATTTTACAATATGTTTGTGTTTTGAAAATGTTTAAACATACATGGTAGGATGGTAGGATCTGATGTCTGGACAAATCATTCTCAAATGTTTAAAACTTCCATTCAGTTTTTTATCAGTACTACAGTAAAGTAGAGCATATGACTGCCATTCTCATAGCATAGTCAAAAGGTAAACAAAACAGTTCAAGTGCATAAAATTAAATAAAAATAGTTAATAAGAGTAAAGATTTAAAGTCACAAGACTGACATGCTTGAATAAAAATTTAAAGTCACAAGATTGACATGCATGTATTTTCTTTTCATCTAAAGTACAACTGTTACAATGCACAAGACAACAGCAAATATAAATAATGTAATTATAAACATGTTAGTTAAGCTAATATCTATTTGTTTTTTACAATTTTTTTATAACTGTAAAGTAACACCACACCAAACAGTTAAAGTTCTGAATTAAAAAAAATAAAATCACAGATGGTATTAGTCAAGCAGTCTTTGTAAAATGAATGGCAGGGCAATTAAATAAATAAAAAATACTGAAATCCAAGTTACAAAAATATGTAAGCTAATTGTAAAGTAATCCACTTAACTGCTTGGCTGCTGTGCGTCCCGAACCTGGAGCTCGACCGATACTCTGTCTTATTAACCTGAACAGGTTAATCCTGCATTAACCCTACACACCTACCTAAACCCTCTCTGAAGACCTGAACTACTCTCTACAAAGCTCCAACCCACCAAACTTTTGTGATATCTTCCCAAACTGACTGTAAAACTTATTAACCTGAACAGGTTAATCCTGCATTAACCCTACACACCTACCTAAACCCTCTCTGAAGACCTGAACTACTCTCTACAAAGCTCCAACCCACCAAACTTTTGTGATATCTTCCCAAACTGACTGTAAAACTTATTAACCTGAACAGGTTAATCCTGCATTAACCCTACACACCTACCTAAACCCTCTCTGAAGACCTGAACTACTCTCTACAAAGCTCCAACCCACCAAACTTTTGTGATATCTTCCCAAACTGACTGTAAAACTTATTAACCTGAACAGGTTAATCCTGCATTAACCCTACACACCTACCTAAACCCTCTCTGAAGACCTGAACTACTCTCTACAAAGCTCCAACCCACAAAACTTTTGTGATATCTTCCCAAACTGACTGTAAAACTTATTAACCTGAACAGGTTAATCCTGCATTAACCCTACACACCTACCTAAACCCTCTCTGAAGACCTGAACTACTCTCTACAAAGCTCCAACCCACCAAACTTTTGTGATATCTTCCCAAACTGACTGTAAAAGTATGTTTTATACCTAAATGTCTATTTTGTATTCCATTTAATTAATATAAGCTAGTCTAGCCACCAGTCCAGGACTGCCAGCAGCCAGTAACCTCTGCCCTCCTCACTACACTAGCCCAAACTCTAACTCTATTTACTAGGCATAGCTACTTTCCACCCTGTAACTCTCTTTCATCCCCCCCTCCATGATTTCCCCTTTCCTCTCCATCTATCTTTTTTACTATCTCACTTGCCCATTAATTGGCATTCCTCTACTATTCTTTTTGCTACCATTGACTCATCCTTTTTCTCTCCATTAACCTGTGTCCTGCAGCTGTAAATTCTCTTTAACCTTTGTACTTTATCTTCCTCTCTAGACCCTCCCTAACTTCCTTCCTTTTCACTCCAAAGCCCCTAACTCGTATCTCTTTACAGTCTAAACTTAAACCTCTTTTAAACTTACATACTTATAACTGTTTCATACCTTTCTGCTGTTTTCCCTTACCTTTTAGATTGTTTTTCTTCTAGTGCTACAACACTCCTTTGTCTCTTCCCGCTCCGTTGCCTTCGGCTCACTCCGCTCCCCTCCCTGCCCCCAAATCCCACCCACCCCTAGCACCTCTACATTTATACCCTCTCGGACACACTCCCTTACTTTACCTGACCAATCTTATACCACCACTGTATCCACCCACTAAAATAGTCTCCTCCCTCCTCTAACCCCATCACTACAAACTTTACTTCTCTATCCTCTAACTCAAAACCTGCTATAATATCTCTCAGCATGCAAAAGCCATACCAACCTTTACTAGTACTAACTTTCCTAACTACATTCATCTGTACCTATATCCTAACCTCCTATGAACAACCTCTCCCCCCTACTCTTACATTCCCTCACAAACAAACACTAACTTTTCCCCTAGGGCTATTCACACACTACCACAATCCCATCTATACTACCTCCTACCTTCAAGCAAAATATCACCGCCTCTCTCACACTAAATACACAAAGGTTAGCCTCAAAAAGCTTTTTGAATATTTCCATTATACTCATCTTTATCTCAACCCTATATTAAGTCACTCATTACTAAATGGCGACATTCACCCCAATCCTGGACCCAATGTCTCCCCACCTCTCTCTAACTGCTATCACCTTAAGACTCAACCTTTACCCCCTACTAAACCCCCTAAATCTCTCTCTATTGCTCATCTAAACATACGCAGCATCTGTAATAAAATTCCACTAATTCATGCGCTCCTAGATGTCCAACAATTTGATATCCTCTGTCTAACTGAAACATGGCTAAAACCCTCAACATATGATAACGAAATCATTCCCCCAGGTTACAATATTTTAAGGCAGGATCGCCTTAAAAAAGGTGGAGGGGTTGCTATTCTCTATAAAACCAGCCTACAGATAAGTAAAGTTAACCATAACCCACCATTTGACAATAATGCTGAAATAATAATCTCTAAGCTTCAGCTCAACCCACATAAAACAATTAACATTATCTGTACCTATCTTCCCCCAGGTAAAAACCTCAACACATTAGAAGACCTATTAAACTGGTTCTCTTTAAATCTTCCTCAGGAAACAATAATACTAGGTGACTTCAATATTGACTGGAATTCATGCAAACAAACTAATCCTTCTACCCTCATCAACCTGCATGGCTTCTGTCAAACCATTAACTCCCCAACAAGAAAAAACAAACCTAATAATAAACAAAGTATTCTTGACTGGATACTAACAAACAGTCCCCAGCAAAAATATACAACAGGCACCCACCCAGATGACCTTAGTGACCACCTACTTACATACATTATTAGGCATAAAGCAAGTATGACCATCCCTACCCAAGTCAGAGCATCCCGCAGCAAAAAATTCTTTGACCCTGATCAGTTTCTAAATGACCTCAGGCAAGTTAACTGGTCACCCCTTAAATCCCTGCCCATAGAGGAAGCTGTTCATTTCTTTAATAACACTTTTCTAACAATCCTGGAAAATCATGCACCTATGCGGTTAATACGAATTAAATCTAAAACAGCCCAATGGCTCTCACATAACACAAGGAAACTTATCCTTAGTAAAAATAAAGCCTGGGCCAAGTGGAGAACCACAAAAAATACAGCTGATCATCTTACCTTTAGACAGCAAAGAAATATGACAAAAAAAGCTATCCTGCATGATAAAAAAAAACTACTTCACCCAGCTACAACAATCTTTGCTTCAACAGCCAAAAAAATTCTGGAATACCATTAATATGCTAGTAACTCCAGGTAAAGTTGACACACCAAATCCACTAGGCTCTAACCCAGACTGCCCTTTACAAACAGCTAATGAATTTAATAATTTCTTTACTTCTGCAATATTAAAACTAGCAAATCAACAAAGCCCAGACACATCTAAACTATCCAGTCCTAGCCCAACCCCTCCTCCATTTCACCTCAAACCTATACCCACCTTTTATATTTTATCCCTACTTCAAAAATTAAAACCCTCAACCCCCTCAGCGGACAAACTTCCAGCTGAATACCTTCAAATAAGTGCAAAAGCTATTGCATACCCTATCTCTATACTGATTAACAGCACCTTAGAAGAAAGTACTATTCCATCAGTCTGGAAAATCTCATACATCATCCCTCTCGTCAAAGGAGGAGACTCAACTGAGTATTCTAACTTCCGCCCCATAGCACCACTATCCCCTCTTGCAAAAATAATGGAGAAATGTATCCACAAACAGTTACTTAACCACCTACTACACCACAATCTCCTAGCTAATTGCCAACATGGTTTTCGACCATTTCATAGTACAACTACTGCCTTACTATCCTTTATTGACTCTATTAACAACAATCGCAACAATAATACCCCTTCCTCAGCTTTCTTTGTAGACCTGTCTAAGGCCTTCGACATGGTCAATCACCAACTCCTCCTCCATCGCTTAAAGTCCCTCTCTCTAGATAATTCCAGCTTAAACTGGTTTATATCCTATCTGGATAACCGTAAACAGGCAGTTCTATTGCACAACCATCTCTCAGATCTCCTCCCCACCTCTATAGGAGTCCCCCAAGGCTCTATCTTAGGTCCTCTACTATTCTCTATTTTTATAAATGACCTTCATCTAACTACTGCTCTATCAACATGTATTCAATATGCAGACGACACTACGATTATCTGCTCAGCCTCCTCACAGTCTGAACTTCATTCTCTCACTCAAAAAACCTTCTCGACTACTGAACAATGGTTTTCTAATCACTGTCTCCTCCTCAACCCCAAAAAAACTAAACTACTGCTTTTTTCACCAACTCACCTGTCTCCTTCCCTTGATTTTACTCTTTTATCCAGTAACGGTACCCTTATCTCTACTGACCAGACCACTAAACTCTTAGGTGTCACAATTGACAATCAATTAAAATTTGACACTCACATCAACACCATAATAAAATCTACTAACAGAAAACTAGGCTCGCTCTACAGAATCAAACCTTTCTTAACTCCAGAAGCCAGAACTACAATAGCTAGAACCCACTTAATCTCTACCCTACTATATGCCTCCCCCATATTTACCAATCTTACTAAGAATAATCTTAATAAACTTGCAACAGCATATAATAATATTGCCAGATTTGCTGCTAACTCTCCTTACAGAATCCATCATTGTCTAAATCTCAAAAAACTAGGCTGGCTTGAATTACCCCATCTAATTCATCTTAATCAACTTACTATTGCACATAATGCCCTTCATCACCCTGATTACACTCCAATGCTCTCCACCCTTATTAAACCATATTATAACCTGAGGAACCTACGTTCCTCAAACAAAATATTAATCCACACCTTCCTATCAAATAACCTAGCAGGTGATTCCATATTTTCTAACTCAGTTGGTAAAATATGGAATCAACTACCGCAACATCTCACTTCCTTAACATCACTTCAACTTTTTAAAACCAAACTAAAACTCTTCCTATCCAACCACTGGCTATGTTCTTGCAACAATCCTGACTAATAATTCTCACCTTCTACTGACTCTGTTACCTTCCCACAGCTTACTTACTAATTCCAGACTACTTGATTCTCTTCAGCAACTAATGTTTAATACCAGAATTTTTCTTCTTTTCAACCCTACTTCATATTAAATGACCTCACATCCTGTTGTTTGTCCAACCATCTCTGTGTTATTTTCATTCTTTGTGTAAATACTTTTTAGCCTTCTATTCTACCCTATTTAAATCAAATGACCTCACACCCTGTGAGTTTTTCATCCATTCCTGTGTTACTATTATTCTTTGTGTAATTACTTTTAAGCCTGTTTTTTCGTTTAACACTGTAAACTAGCAATTTGCTACTATTTTGTAAAGTTTTTTTTTTCTATGATATATTGCTCATTGTGAATTACTATTGTGTTATTTTCTTTATAATTTTCTGTTGGTTTAATTTCTCTAGTTGCATTGTATAATTACTTAGTTGCATTGTAATATTTCTGTTGCATTAGTACTATTTTAGCGGAGCTTTTCTCCTCGGGCCTCCACTGAAAATGGACATGTATCCAGTTGGACTAGCCCGGTTAACAAATGTAAAATAAATAAATAAATAAATAAAAAATAAATAATGTCTTCAGCCATGGTGGTACAATGGTAGCATTGTTGCCTCACAGCAAGAGGTTCTCCTCTTCGATTCTCGGCTGGAGTGCCTTCTGTGTGGAGTCTGCATGTCCTCCCCATGGTCGAGTGGCCTCCAAAAGGCATGCGTGAATGGGCGTGCCTTCACTGAAGGTTGGATGTTGGGCTGGCAACTCAGCACCATAAAAATCTACTGCCAATCATTAAAGGACCGGAGTTCCACTGTGGCGACCCCTAACCGGGAAAAGCTGAAAAGACAAACAATTGTAAAGTAATGTCTAGTTATGTAGTATAAATGCATAGTTATGCAAGTCACAAATACTTATTATAATTCTAAGTGTTTTATAACTGCATTTTACTATTAAATTGCAAGTGATTAAAGGAAAATGCTAAAAAAATTATCTATGGTTTACAGAGTCTGAAATGTGAGCTCAGAACTTCCTAGACTGAATAAATAGTTACATGAAATATTGAGCAGATAAGATAAAAAACAAGACTGATTGCCAGACAGAGGTTTTCTAAAACACTATTGTTATTAAAACATAATTGTTAAATGTTCACACGCAACACTGTTTGGTAATTGTAATAAAATGTCACAAATGTGCGTATATATCACTGATAATCTGTTTGCAGGTAAATGTTAAAAGTAAAAAAACTCAGTTACATCAAGTACAGCCAACAGATGGGTTGTAGTATACATACAATTCAAATAAAGTATAAAGGAGGGTACAAATAACTTCTAGTAGTAGAAGACAGCAAAGGCAACAGAAAAAAAATATTCTGTCATTGAAAACAGCCAAAAAATGATCAAATCAGACAAAGGTCTATAGTTTGTTAGTAACATAATAAAGCAAATGTATACTATAACCAAAGTGTTGGGCTGGTATACATTCTATTCTCATAGCGTAAAGCAAATAAACAATAGTGCAGTACTATGGGGGAGGGGTTCTGTGTGAGCAGTATTGCAAAAGGGTCCAAAATAAAGCTACCGGAAGAAATAATATCTCATTCCTTCTTGACAACACGCTTTCAGATGGGAGGGGAAAACAGGTATTAGTGCATTAGAAATATTGGTAAACAGATTAAACCTGACAGGATGAGATATTTTACAAGTTGCTAATAGCTATCATGCTAGTTATTATTGTATTGTTTAGCCTTAAATTGTATTTATAACCTGTTAAACTGTAAAGCTATACAAGAGATGGCTTAAAATTGCTTTATTAAAGTTATACAAGAGAAAGTAAAGAAATGTGGAAAGTAAACAAGACTGGTCATTATTTTTAATATGTTGTTGGCAAGATGCAAAGAGCATGAATGTTTCTAATTGCTGGGTATGCAGTTGCCTCTGGTGGCAATTCCACTAGATACTTCTAAAGAGACATAAGAATTTTCCAAGATTTTGCTTGATGTTAATGTTACTAAATTTGTAAGATTAGACTAAATGTACTTTACAGTCTTTGTATGTACAAATACAAAATAATTCAGTGAAAATGAAATTAATATCTAGCAACGAATATGTGAAAAAACATGTTTAAAAAAAATGGGTCCAAGATACCTACTAGATTGAAATGCGTGAATAGCAAACAGCCTGTGTAAATTCATACTGTACAGGATACATTGTAATAAGTTCAAAAGTAATTTGTCAAGTTGTAATATTATCACTGGTTTTAATTTAAGAGTCTTATTATTGGTTTTTGGAACATAATTTTGTCTGTACTAGTATTGGTTACCCCAGTTAGAGGAAAATTATATTAGAATATTATACTAATACAGCTAATGGACTAATATGTATATAGCATTATTTAGTGTATAACTCATGTTTTTTTTAATCCTCAAGTATTACATATACTGAAATAATTGCATTTAAATATTTATTATCTAAGCCCAGTTCAATACTTTACCAAGGTGTTAATGGGCAGTTCAGAGACGTGACCACAATGTTATGGTTAAAATTACATCGGAACTGCATATTTATTGCACTAGATAATGTCTGCAGTAGCACATAGTTCTTGTCTCTTATAAATATTAGTCTATCTCTAATCTTTTGATATAAAATGATTAATAAAAGTAAAGAGTTAATTCAACAGTTGCAAAGAGTTAATGAAACAGTTCTAAGTCATAAATGAAATTCTGTGATTACAAAACAATAAATTAATCAAGCTAAAAATATAACTAAAACAGGCACAGTTCCTAACTGGTGAAATATTTTCACAGAATAGTCTGCAAAAGAAAAAGTTGTTAAATATATTCAGTTTTAGTAGTAATACTTGATATGATTGTATTAACTATGTAAAATTGCATTTTGACTTGTATCAAAAGAAGACTAAAGGTTTTGTTTCTTAATGTGCTTTCTATATAATGTGATCAAAACTACATATCAGTATAAAGTGTTTTGAGTACATTAGAAGTAAAAAGAGGGAATTGTAAGAATATGCTCATCAAAATATTAAGGTTGAAAGTAATTCTGTTACAAATATGCAAAATAAATAAGGTATAAAATAAAGCTTGCTTAAATGTAGAAATAGAGTTTAGTAATATGTGATTAGCATTCATACTAAATGACTGTGGCTTGAAAACTAAAGAACTTGCTTAATGGACATGTTTTCCTACAGAATCAGTAAAAATGTAAAAGCTGACCTCTTATGTATGCATTGCATTGTCAATAAGAGCAAAAATGTAAAAACAGGATGTAGGTTTTCACATTGCCAGAATAAAAGCTAATTTGGTTCCTTAAAGGCTGGACAACAGGAAAACAATCTGCATCAAAAAAAGTTTGAAGTCAGCATTTGCACAAGAACATATGTTCTCATGCAAAGATCAAAATAGAATACCAAAAGGAAATCTATATGTGTGTGCGTGACTAGAACTGCATATAAGATCTGTATTAATTTAGTTATGTTAGAGATATCTGTGTAGAAACACACACTTGTTCCGAGGTAAATGTTTAATGTTTTATCTCTCAAATCATCCATGTTGTTCAAGAAGTAGAGTAGAGTAGAACAGTACCTGAAGCTGCAACATTAGTCTGTGTAGTTTGTTATAAAAAGTTATTTCTTACTGCTCTGAGTTTGGTGCTGCAAAGTATATTCTCTCATCAGTGTATATTCTGCAAGTTTCTGTATGCAACAGACTGTGAATGCAACTATAACCAGACTTTGATTTCAGGAAAACCCAGCCAGCAAGACTAGGTGTCTTAAGAAAACTTCGGAGCCATCACAGTAAGCATCACAGTAACAGCACCATGGTGCAGCACGTTATCATTAATTTTTCAGATGTAGTGGGTAACTCAAAACTAAAAACTCGGAAATAAATTAAAATAACAAAAAAGTGTTTGAGGCACAAGAAACGGATACTCCAGGTATAACGAAAAATAATTTAATAAGATTAAGCACTTTTCATCCAGTACTATTACATTAACATTTTCTTTTATATGGTAACTCTGATGTCCCTGGAAAAATGGGAAGGAGGTGAAAAAAAGGCTAATAAGCATTAAAATGCAAATCACACATGGACAAGAGAATAATGCAATGCCTATCTTCCCCTTAAGAAATATCTCAGAATTAATCAGACTGACCACCCCCAACACAGTTTCTGTTGGACTCTTGTTTCTTCTAAGGCACAGGTCTCAGTTTTTACAGATGTACAAGTAGTAACACATAAAGATGTCTAAACTAGCAGTAAATGCCTTGTATATATAGCATACCTGGAATTTCTTCTTCAGACAGGCTTGGGCTGTTGTCCACATCAGCACCAATATCAAGGAGTCTGTGTGAACCCTCTAATGAGATGTCTGGATCTCTGAGAGTGGATAGGAAATTGTCATTTTCAGTGAATGGTGGTTCCAAAGCAGGAGCCATTCCCCCATACCCATCTGTTCTCATGCTACTATGGCTACCCTCATGTGTGTCACTGTAATCATATCAGTGGCACAGTGCCACACCTGATTATAGTTTCTAGCATAGCCACCCACTGCATTTATGTCAGTAACCACCTGCTGCTATATGTTTTTTTTTTCTGGCAAACATATCACCTCTGCATCTGTGAAGCAGGAAGGATCCATGGCAGTGCAAGGCTTCAATGACAACCTCATTTTCTGCATTACTGAAAGGTGGCTTTTATGGAACAGATGGCATGGATGTCATAATCCTGTATGACATGAAATAGAAAAAAATAAAACACATTTGTAGTACATACAAAAACCATTCTCCTCACATAATATCTGTGCACCCATCCTCAACAGAAACCAGTTAAACTAGCAATGCTCATTTAAGAATACATACAAGCTGAGTTAACCCTCCTCCCCAAAAAAGAAACATTGTAATATATTAGCTTTATATCCATTCTGTTAACATTTCTGTAATGAGAACAGCAGTTGTGTAACTGACTACTGGATGGCAGGATTATAAATAATTAGGTATAAATTCAAAGTCAAACTGGTAAAATGATTTCCTTTTGGTCTCTCCACTGTTGTGAAGATTGCCATGGGATATCTGAGAAGCCTAACACCTCAGTTAACTACACATGCATAACCCTTTGAATTTGACAATAAACACAGTTGTCTGCAGTAACTGGTGAAATTCCAAGAGCAAATGGAAACACAATACTATGATGTAACCATACCATTTATTGATTAACTTGGAAAATCTGACTCTATTTGATGTTTTTAATAAACTTGACTTATCAGCTTTACAAATTAGACAGGAAATGAATCTACCTAGAAGTTACATTGTTATAATGGGACAAGTTAAAGAACTTGCCTTGAGCTATTTTAGGAACTTTAAACCTGCAGCCGGATTTGTGGATAAGTGCTCTGAATTGTGGCAAGCTATCCAACAAGACACTAAATTTATAGCAACTGCATACAAATTAATTAAGGATTTGAAATTTCAGGACAAAATTTTGCTTTCAGAGTATTGGGTAAACAAAGTAACAGTAACAGACAATCAGATATTAAAAGGAATTGATATAACTAAGAAATCAGTTTCTTTTCAAAAACTGATGTACACGCAATTGATTTGGAACAATGCATATTACGCACATCTTAGATTACATAAATTTAACCCTAGGAATTCTCCAATTTGTCCATACTGTGCAGATCAAACAGCGGATCTTCTTCATATGTTCTGGAGTTGTAAATGCGTATATAAACTTTGGAACTCTCTTAAAGTACAACTGCAAAAGATGGGTTATCAAAGTTCTACACTGTCATGGGAATTTATGATTCTACACATTCCTCCAAGAGAGCTTTCCAGATCGCAAACTATTATTTGTATGAATATTTTTTGCTGATGAAACTCTATATAGCCACAAATTGGCTAGAACCACATAAGACATCATGGAATAATTTTAAGCTTGTGGCTATAAAACATATACTAGCACATAAATTACCTCTGAAACAAACTAACAAAAATATTAATAACCCGAAAATATGGGAAAAGGTCTTCAATATTATATTAGCATGATACTGATTTTAGGAATATATTAAATATAGGAAGCATTTCATGTAGATATTGTATAAATGGTTTGTAGTAGTTATAGTGTATTATGTGTGTGATGTTTATTGTATTTTTGTAATGTTTTTGGAAAATATATTTCAATAAAAATTTATTATGGAAAAAGAAAAAAGATATTATATCTGCTTTTATTTACCTATATTTGTTCTGGAAGTGTGACTACCATTAATTACTATGATATACGTATTCCACAATTTTATTATTACAAAACTGTGACATGCGTACCTTTAAATAAATGTTCTTAGTACAATTTGAACATTTTCCCTTCCCTCTTACATATTTCTGTATACATCTGTATGACTTCTGAGCACACTGTCTTCAGTAGACTTTCCCTGCCTGATAATCCATCAATTGTAGTTACCCTTGCCTTTTATGCTTCCCCCTTACTTATTTCTGTATTCACATTGTACTTGCATATTGCACTCAGTACTTTCCTTTTTTGGTACGACTTCTGCACAAGCACGTTTATCAAGTTTGTCCATAGTCAAGCTTGTTTGTTTACTGTGTGTTCTCGTGCTACTGAACATATTTTCTTGACTGCCAGCACTGTTGCTGTCTACTTAAACTTGTTTGAATTCATGTAAGCATAATGTGCTACATACATATGCAATTAGTACTGCTGCTTATCACGCTAACATCTAAATTTCATGTAAGCTTCACGCAGAGCCTACATGATAGCTCATGAATCTCACTGGTATTGCTTTCATATGGGTACCACAGTTTAATCCATTGTTCTCTTCAACACAGTTGATGTATTCAGCAATTTAAAAATGGACAACTTAAACATTTCTTCACAATCCACTGCCTACCCTTATTCACCCTCCAGTGCAATCAATAGTTATTATTTATGGATAAAAGTCTGTAGCATATGCACTACTTGCAATGTAAATACAGCATCATAATGACCCAGTCAAGCCTTAAAAGCTTATTTATCCCAGTAAAAATCATGCAGTGCATGTCCTTATGAAAAGCTAGGATATCAATGGATTATAGAATCATTTTATTGTTTCAGATTTTTTTAGACTGGCTACTCACTTTATTTTTTAGCACAAAGTAAGTGAAGTGATTCTCCATGCATCCTTATCAGATAAACTAGATCATAAAAGAAAGGGTAAATATATGCACCTAGCTCTCTTTCTTCCTCTAGATATTCATATATATATATATATATATATATATATATATATATATATATATATATATATATATCAGGTAAAAAATAGCTGCTATATTTAGTGTCTCGATAATAACAGTAAGGTTTGTTAGTTAAAAAATGGCAAGACACCTTGGCAGAGCAACAGTCACTATTCCTGTTTCAGTTTTTTACTTACAGTTAGTGGAAAGCGAATTGGAATAAACGCCTCAGATAATTGATGGTAACCATCCAAATTGATAGCCAAAAGCAAGTTTGCATTGGACAATAACTGTCTGTTAAGATAGCAGCTGTTAGAGTTTCACGCCTTCTGCAAACAGTTTACTGTAAAATAGTCAGCGAAACACACCGGCTGTTTAGATCCCAATAAATTTTTGAGTTAACAGGTCGGTTTTCACCTCACCAAACAGAAAATTGTTCCACAGTTAAACAACACAAGCTATTATGTGTTGAAGTTCGGTCTTACAAATGGAAACAGCTGTCCAAAATGCACTTTTGAAAGGACCACAGCGATATAATCTTGTAAATACGAACACTTTATTGACAAAAAACTGGCAAGCGCTTTCACCTTGTAGGCTTCCTCAGGCCAAACAGAGCTTTGACATATATATATACTTTAGGTCTGTGTGACATCACTTCCCTTGTGCTTGACTCACATTCAAATATTTAAAGCAACACTAACTATATAAAAATGTGTATAAAATGCAGAGTATAATGTTGGTTGACTATGATCAGCTCAACATATACTACTTAAAATCAATTGTATAATAATAATAAATAAAAATATGAATATGAATGTCATAGTTTTATTCTAAATTTGAACACTCTCTGCTATGCTAAGATGGATTATTTAAGATGACATCAAGTAAGCGTTTTTTAAAAATAAAACCTTATAAAACAAAATAAAAGCCTACTGTTAAACTTGTACCAAGTAGGAGTAGCTGTGCCAAGCAAACAATCTCAAGCTTATAAAACCAATCAATGTTAATGGATAGATAACTAAAATACTTCTCTAGACATAACATGTCGGTACAAACCCTGCTCTCAGTTGCATTTTAAGAAATATAAAACTTAAAAATATCAGGACTAACATTAAACACTTCAGTCATTCAGCTCTTGCCAGGTGTTAAATACCCAAGTTCAAATAAAGGCACTTCAGTTGAGCATATATTAGATACCCAGATACAAGTGATTGCACTTAATTGTGCTACTGATGAGAAAAACAAATATAGTTCGCTGGAAATAGCTTATCAAAGCAATGCCTAGATTCTAGGTTATATCTCAAAAATAAAGTGATACAGCTTTCTTTAAAACTAATATAGCAGCATTAATCGCTTTTATGTTAGATGCACAAATTCAAGTAAGAGTATACACATATAATTCAAAACGTCATACAGATATCTAAAGACTAAATTGCAGACATGACCGGCTAATCTCTGTTGAACATATATTATATGGTAAATAATGTAGGTTCGCTGAATCAACATGAAATGAACTTTGTAACCTTAGTGTCAATATGATTGGAACAAGTGCAAAATGTGAGGTGTTGTGTCTTTTGTTGTTAATAACAAGACACAACTTCAAGATTACATTTTATTTATCCCAGCAAAAATCATGCAGTGCATGTCCTTGTGAAAAGCTAGGATATCAATGGATTATATAATCATTTTATTGTTTCAGGTTTTTTTAGACTGGCTACTCACTTTATTTTTTAGCACAAAGTAAGTGAAGTGATTCTCCATGCATCCTTATCAGATAAACTAGATCATAAAAGAAAGGGTAAATATATGCACCTAGCTCTCTTTCTTTCTCTAGATATTCATATATATATATATATATATATATATATATATATATATATATATATATATATATATATATATATATTACTTATGAAAGCACAATTATTATGAAACCAAATACTTTTTAATATATTGTTTTTCTTCTCTCAAATTGCTGCAAACCTGGAATTGGTTATATTTAGTAAAGGCTGTGTGGAAATTATGAAGAAACCAGTGTACTCTGAGATAACCCCTCTACTGGAGTGGTAAACGTGAAAATCCCAAATAAACAGTAACTAGAGGTCAGGAATGATGCCTAGACCTTGAAGTTGTTAGGCAAAGATCTTAAACACTCCTGAGCCAATATGCTGCCCAATTTCCATGACTACTGATCTCAAAACTCTGGTGTTATTAACCAATAAAAAATAATATCTGAGGGTCATCTCATGCACAGATTATATCCTCTAAATGTAACCAGCAAGCAGAAAACATTTAAGGTAAGGTGATGGAATTACTAGAAATTTTACCAAAAGGGGAAAACTGCTGTGTTAAGGTTTCATTTTCATGGTAAATCTTTCTGAATACTAGCCTTTCATATTTTATTAGCAGAGATTTTCAGCCCATGTCTGCATTGGTAAACTTGTCTTAAAAATACAGTTTACATGAACTAATTCAGTGTAACAATATAGCTACAGTTGGACCAAACTGTGCTTTGAAAATAAGTAACGTTCACACTTGGAATATGAAAAGCATTATTAATGCATTGTATTTCCTTCCTATATTTGCTGACTTTGCATTATAAATAGTTACTTAATGAGGCAAGTAACTTTAATTTGAGAAGAAATTAGATTTCCTTTTTATATTTGCTGACCTTGCATTTTAAATAGCTATTTAATGAGGCAACTAACTTTACTTTTCGATTAATCCTGGGTTGTATAGCATTCCCTTTTGCAATGACACTTTAATTTGTCATTGCCTTTCTTTGTCATCAGGTAATCTGCAGAATTTTTCTTCTTACCTCCCCAGTAATGTTCTTTCTGCTACATAATCAGTATGCATGAAAAGCTATTTTCTTCTATAGTCTTCTAGTCTCACATTACAGCCCAGGTGAGCCCAATCACTGTTATGTGCAAAGCAGCATAGAAAACTTCCTCAGTCACTTCCATTAAGAGATCAAACATTTTTCTTTATCTTTGAGAGAAAAATTAGCTTTCATTTATGGTGTGCATTTTGAAGTATAAAGTCATATTTCATTCTTTAGCTGTTCTGGACAATATCCCATCTACATTCTGACTAATGCAGATTAAGAATCCCGTGCACTGCTTATTTTAACACTTAATAAAGTGTTTCCATTTTAAGGTAACAAACTTTTGTAAATACCACAAAGAAATGTAAAAATATTGACATTCCAGCTAACCCTGTTTCTAGAATTAGCTGATGATTTTTTTGAATGGCATAGTATCGCAGAGTCTGCATATTTTTTTTTTCTGCAGCTGTGAAGTAAATATATCACAATATTAACTTTGTGATAGAAGTTAGTCTTGGCATATGATCAGAGCTAAACTTTAAAAGTTGTATTCTAAATATAACCGGATTCGCCCAATAATAACAAACCCTCCTCCCCTCATATGTTAGTACCAGCAGAGAAACACATATTTTGATGGACCGGTCCAAGAAGTCAGCTCATTTCCATACCTTTGCAATAAGGTGCAAATTGTACATAACCAGCAGGTTGCTTGTTTTTGTCCTCCCATCATAATAATTCCCTTATGTCTCTCCCATGTATTTTTGAAATGTTTCTGTTTTGATATTTGTTACTGGGGAGATAAGAAGAACATGCTCTAACCTTTTCCTGAAGGCAGCTTCAATCATCCACCACCCTTTCTATTAAAAGTATTTCACCATACTGCTCTTGAGTCTTTCACCTAGTATATTCAAATTAAGTCCTCTTGTTTGAGTACATCTGTCTTACAGTGTATCTGCTTAGTGTTTATAGTTTCCCTTGACAACTCCTGTGTACCCAAAGATCTTTTCACAAATTACCTGCCACATCCACACCACAAATTGTCATCATGTTCTTGCCGTTACACATGTACACTGCACCAGCCTCACCGATAGGTATTATAAAAGACAACCCACCCACTCTCCCATCTTCGTCCTCACATTTACTATCTAATTAACTTCCTTACTAAACATCATCTTAATCCAAGTATCAGTTGAATCAAACTCCACCCTCCCTCACAGGGTTCCCCTTAGCAACTGAGAGGCCTAATTTGGACCATTTTGATGGGACCCTTCATCCACCACATTTCTGCCTCCACTTGCTGGCTTTTGTAACTTAATACTGTTTCAGATTAGGTATCAGAAATGTATGCTACTACTATGTATTAAAATGCAATAATATGTTTATGTTTAACTACTTCACTTTTGCATTACCCCCCAGACCATCATGTCCAGTTGTTTCTCTCTCAGTTCTGCTTATCTCACTCAGGCACACTGTAGAGGACCTGTTTTATTAGCCACTGAGGTCCTCTATCTATGTGAGGTGTCAGGGATGAAGACAGAAAATTATGTTTTGTACTCATAGACTGTTACTGCTGCTCCCCTTCCAAAAAACATCTTCTATATAAAAAAAAGCCTACATCTCGCAAAATGTTGCCCTGCAGCACTTAGATGTCACCGTCAGATATTCCGTTGGCTAAATATATTGTTTAGATTAACAGTCCTCTACAAAAGGAAGCTATGTACCTTTTATTAGAGGTATAATCCCATGAATGTTAAGTGATGGTGTTATATTGTACTTATCAGTGTAGTGCCATGTTCTGATAATTTGCTCAATACAACTCTATATTTACACTGCATTTCTGTGGCTCTCTGTCAGTATACTTTCTGCTAAAACTACTTTGAAATTACATACATACATGTTTTAATATCACTCTACTCTTGTATTACCCCCATATTTTATTGCTCTGACTTACTGTGTTTCTTCCTCCATCTCTCTTTTTATATAAGTACTAACTTTATTGCCTCAATATAATTTACAGCTTAGTAGAGTTTTTTTTTTTTTCTTTCAGAGTCTGCAGTCACTACATCTGAACTTGATGCTGCAAAAGATCTGCCATAAGGCCCTACACCTACAAGTTTACTGATAATTTTATCACTGTTTAATGTAAGCACATTTATCAAGAAGAACTTTGCTGTGTATTGATCTTAACTAGTTAAATACATGTCTGCTCTGTGATTGCAGTTCTCTGTGAAATAGTTCTTGCACACTAATGACCTCTCAATAAGTTGGCCACTGTCCTATTTTGCTTGACCAGTAGACTGTATTGCATACGCCAGTTATTTATTTGCTTGATTAATTTATGTGACATTTGTTCTACAGGACCAGTTTTCAGTGGAGACCCGGGGAGAAATGCACCACATACAGTACAATGCAAATACAGTACAGTCCACAAACAGTACAAGTGGCATGAGGAATACTATACAAAAATAAGTTGATTGAACATAAAGTAGGTTACAAGATATACTACACATCTGGACAATTCTATAGAGTTATATCATAATAGACAATTTTAATAATTCTAACAACATATACATAGGCTATGAGTAGATAAAGTGTACAAAAAGAGTATGTAGGTAGCACAATGTATGACATTGGCTGTTATAGTACATGAAAAATAAAATGTTGGTTTAAGTTAGGAAAATAATAGCTGAAGAATTAGTGATGTAGAAAGATAGTGAGAGAGTTAAGAAGAATAAAGACATTACAGACTGGGCAGTAGCTTAAGGATGTGGTATAGAAACAGAGAAGGAGTTAGGGGAGACATTAGGATCATGCAGGCTGTTAAGGAGGGATGAAGCAGAAGAAGAAGAATGGAAGAAGAGGAAGAGCTGAGCATTAGGCTGGAGTTATGCAGGAGGAGAGCCATGTATTTCTGAGATGATTTTTAAATAAGCTTTAAAGAGGTTTAGGCCAGACATAGACCTGGTAGTTAGAGGTAGTGAATTCCATAGTTTAGAGACAGAATATGAATATAGAGAGTAACCTGTTTTTTTTTTTTTTTGTTTGTTTTTTTGTGGGTTTTGGGATAGCTAAGAGATGTTGTCTTCTTATCACAGGGATCTCTTTGGTGTGTAAGGTGTGACTAGGGTGGCTACCACATAGCAGGCAGTCAGCTTGAAAGTAAGTTTGTGCAAAGTGGATAGCTGAATGAAAGTAAGTTAGTTGGGGAACTCAAAGCAGTTTAATTCTAGTAGCAGTTTGCAGTGCTGTGTGAGATATTTAGAGTTTGTGGCAAACTTCGCAACTTTGTTGTTGCACTGTTCTATCTTGCTTAGGCTAGAAGTTTGTAACTTAGTTAGGATAGGGGCACCGTAAAGAAGGGGGAGAAGTAAAAAGGTATTTGCTAGGGTAGCTTTAGTTGCTGTAGTTAAGAAATGTTTGTTTCTATATAACATTCCCAGTTTTTGATGAGTTTTCTTTATATTTTGCTCTAAATCGGGGTCAAAGAAAAGTTTATTTTCAATGATTACTCCTAGAAGTTTAGTTTCTTGCACAATTTCTATGAAACTGTTGTCAGATGCAAAGATGTTGAAATGATTGTTGACAGTGGGGTGTTTTTTTATGGTGAAAGAGTACTAGTTTTAGCTATCCTTGGATTAAGAAAGATTTGGGCATTTTTTAGCCAGGATTAGACTGCAGTAAAGGACTGCTGAGTTTTTCAAAACAGTTCTGATATTGATTGAGTGGCAGAGACATGGTGGAATCATCGGTGTATTGAATGAGGATTCCAGGGTGTGAGGAAGTATGAAGGATGTTAGTGAAAATGTTGAAGAATAGAGTCCGAGGATGGAGCCTTGAGGGACTCCGGCAGTGCTTTGGAGAAAGGGTGAGAGTTCATTGGACCATTTCTCTGCTTGTTTACGATGCTCAAGGTAGCTCTGAAACCATTTTACCGTATTATGTGAGAAGCCCAACTTAGTGTGTTCATGTGGTAGGAGGTGAGACACCATGTCAAAGGCATTAGAGAGGTCAAGAAAGAACAAAGTTGTATAGGATCCCACAACTTTGGTCTTGTTCATGGCATCTGTAAAGGATAATAGGGCTGTAGATGTGCTTTGGCTGGGTTGGAAACCATCCAAAACAACGAATAAGTCACAAAAATAGCAACAAGAGCAGAGCTGGGGATCACAATAATGTAAAAAAATCTGTTCTTTTTCCACAAGCCGTTGTAGTACAATGAAAACTTTTATAAAGCAAGATACACACCATCAGATAAGTGCTTTCATCTCTGGTGATTCAGAGACCTCTTCAGACAAAGAAATAAGGATAAAACAACTCTTTAAATACTAAATTACAGCTTATACAACTAAACCAACACCCCTAATTAATGTTAAAACACGCCCACCAGCACAGTCAGTTCATAGTAAAGCATACAACCTTCAGAAATCTGTGAATTACTAAAAACTATGTAAAAGCCTGAATATAATAATAAAACTAGTATCAAAAAGTATATATATATATATATATATATATATATATATATATATATATATGTACATATATATATAAAATATATAATAAATACAATATGATAAATGTGGAAACAGTATTAGCATAATCTAATGTAAAGCACACGATAAATAAAATTCATCTTTCTAATGCCTTAAGTTTTAGAAAACAGGACAATGAGAGTGCATTAACTAAGCCTGGCCACTATGTGGCATTAGTTCTCAGTTCATAGTAAAGCATAAAACCTTCAGAAATCTGTGAATTACTAAAAACTATGTAAAAACCTATATATAATAAAACTAGTATCAAAAAGTATGTATATATATATATATATATATATATATATATATATATATATATATAATATAATAAATCTGGAATCAGTATTAGCATAATCTCATGTAAAGCGTTCAATAAATAAAATTCATCTTTCTAATGCCTTACGTTTTAGAAAACAGGACAATGAGAATGCATCATTTAAGCCTGGCCACTGTGTGGCATTAGTTCTCAGTTGCCATAAAGCCTCATGTTTTTCCAAAATTAATGTCCATGGACCACCTTTTATGTCTGGGGTAAGTGCCTCAATGATAATACATTTAAAACCATGGTTAACATGCTCCATACAATATTTTGCCAATGCAATGTTTACATTTTTGTTTTTTATATCCCTGAGATGTTCATAAATGTGGTTCCTAAATTTCATTTCTGTCTTGCCTATATAAAAGCAAGGACACTTTAAGCAGAATGCACAGTATACCACTCTCTCAGTGTTACATGAACATTTCTGATTCAAACTCACTTTTATATTGTTAATGTTAAAATTACATCCTTCTTGTATGCATGGACAATAATTGCAACTACCACACTTACTCAACTTTCCACTTTTATGACCCTTTGTTCTAGCCTCTAAAATAGATTTTAGGCATTTGGCCTTTCTATACACTATACAAGGTTGTTTGCTGACCGGTTCCCTTATGTCCTTGTTGTTTACAATAACCATCCTATCTTTGGCCAGTATATCAGCTATGTTCCTACTCGAGCTGTTGAATGTAGTAACAAATGCAGTATTAAAATTACTTGGCTCCTTACACTCCACACTTTGCAAATTCAGTGTATTAGAACATTGTGTATTTTCTAAATAATTATCCAAGATGTTGTCCACACTACAGTTGCCTGCCTTTTGATTCGAAATAGGCAAAAAAATACCCTGTTTAACGCTTGTTGATTACGTCCAACATAACCTCATTTACAAGACTGAATGGATAGCCCCTACAAATAAACATATCTTTCAGCTTGTCACATTCATCTAAAAAAACTGTTAAAGAATGTGACCTATACGTGCAGCCCTTACAAACTGCCCTTTAACCACAGCTATTTTTGTTTGTAAGGGTGGAAACTATCATAGTGCAAATAACTATTTGAGTATGAAGATTTCCTAAAAATTTCTGATTTTAATATTTTCTGTTCCCTGTCTTTCATCAGTCTAATATCCAAATATGAAATTTCTTCAAGGCCAATGGATTGGGTAAATCTCAAGAAACTTGTCGAGGTGTTCACATAATCTAAAAACTCAGGAATTATTTCAGAAGGACCTGGCCAAAAAATAAAAATATCATCTAAAAACCACATGTAGCATTTGCAAAATGAAAAATAAGGCGAATTTATTAAAAATCTCTTTTCCCATTGGAGCATTATCACATTTATGTATAGACCCCCACATGCTGAACCCATTGACTAAAGAGGCATGTGAATTAGATAAAGATATCACTAGTGATGTTATGCATGCAAATAATGTGTTTAAATACAATCATGTTTTTAAAAGTATTGAAGGGTGAATAAATAGTATTGTAAATAGGTAAATTAAAAAGCTTAATAGAGACAGGATGCAGTATGAGTCCAACACTGTGTATCCTGACCCACCGAAGTTTCAGGGTTGGGGAAATAACAATAATAGTATTACTAATAATCATGTAAGGGCACAAACAAATGATATGGATGTTTTTTAGAACAGGAGGATTTTCCACCCTTAAGACATTCAGAACGTATCAGGGAGAGAAACATTCGGGAGAATTATCAGGAAATGAACCATCAAACTTATTGGGGGAGGGGGACAACTCCAGCTTTAGAGGGAACATGAGAGGCAGGATTAGATACAGTACTTGGGGCCAGAGATACTTAACATGTCAAATCAAGAAGGAAAACCTTTTATTCACTTGAATTCAAAGGGGGACTTCAAAGTATTTAATTTTTCCTCCATACACATTGATCAAACTATATGTGACCTGCTGGCTAGGGGGAAGCCCTTTGTCCCAACTAAGTTTATGGATGTGAGTAATACTTTGGTTTATTTAAAACAATATGTAAGCATAATGTTCCACAATGTAGAATATACTAGGAACCGACTGCACATTTCTAGCACATATAACCCACCACTCCACCCATCTTTACACTTATTTGAAAATATGTGTGAGTTGGACTTACGGAGCTTAGAACACAGGAAGCTCCAAAATATGACATACAATATGTCTAAAGAATAATTTGAATGTTTGTAGGAATTAAAAAGTAAGAATGGTGTGAGACTCATGAAACCAGATAAAGTGGGCAGGGTGGTGATCATGGATGTTGAAAACACAATGACAAGATGATAAAAATATTAGAAAGTAAAGCTTATAAAAAAGTCTCACTAAATGAACTAAATGGAGCTTATAGAAAAATTAGAAATGAGTTCAATGATTTATTTATAAAAGGGAGTATTAACTTTGATGAGCTTAATTACATGAATTTCCCCCACCCAAAAACACCCACTATATTTGGGTTGCCCAAAATCCACAAAGATCTATGTAATCCGCCAATGAGAGCTAATGTGGATAGTAGGGGATCCATAACACAGCCCATTGCTAAGTTCTTAGACTTTCAATTAAAGAATGTACTACAAGGAGAAGTCCATTTATGTAAAGACTGATGGGACTTTTTGGAAAGAATAAACAGCCTTGAATACTCTGATATAGAGGTGTTTTTGACCATCGATATAAGAGACTTATACACAGTTATACCACACAAACTAGGGGTTGAGTGGTTCTGTGACTATTTTGTGGAGAAGAAAATAGCTCAGACTAAAGTTAATCCCCGGGATTCACAAAGCTTGAGCCAGGTGCAGGAGTAGTGTTGGTGCTCCAACACCAAATATGGCCACTGAGCGATGCAGGTACGAGCTGTTTTCATATGCACTACCTGAGTTCACTACGCCGGCACAGCTCTCGGGTCCTGTAGGCTAATCACCCCATTTGCAGCAGTGTAGCATGCAAATGGGGGTATTTAGTGATCCAGGAAGTGGTGCAGGCGTAGTGTAAGCATGCAGAAATGTAAATCGTTAAGCTTTTTATCACTAAAAACTGTTTAGAATCGCACAAACTTAGTTGGAAGGGTTTGCGAGATGGCTTTCTTCAAACACATCTCAGCTCTCATTATAAAAAAAAAAAAAAAAAACGGTTTACACTACTGCAAACATAAAATTGGAGCCATGTCAGCTGGCCAAATACATGCATTATATTGTTAATATATGCCAATGGCTAAATATATAGCCATTAGCATAAAAAAATGTACAAAATGTAAAAATAACATTTTTATTTTTTCTCGGGCTATTGCGAAGTTTAAAGCATAGGGCAGTGGCACGCAAACGGGATCATAAGAAAAATAGAAAAACGAAAATAAAACTGCAATGCAACACATGTCATGATTTTCCCATAATAGTCAGTAGCAGGCATGTTACACCACACCATGGTGCAAGGGTTGCTAAGGGGCTGTGCTAGTGTTATGCATGGTTTCTAGGAATTAGTAGGCAATCTAATGTAAATGAGAGGAGTTATACTGAATCACAGATCCCCCCCCCATGCGGTGTAAGGATGCACCTCACAGTGTAGTATTATAACACCGAGGTGTGACCATGAGATAAGGATGACATCAAGAGTGGAGGGTGTCACCTTTGCTGTAAGCACATTGGAGCAATGCCAATCCAGTTTGCCTGTAGCTAAGCAAAACTAAAGGAAAGGGGTGTATTTAACTAGCTTTAGCTTTGCCTAGCTGAGAGCACACAAGGCAATTGAGTATGCATGTGAACGGAGATTAAAATGCGCTTAAACCCAGTAAACAGGTTTGTGCAGCGTGCACCAGAGCTGAAACAGGAAGGATATAGGAAAAAAATAAGGAAATGCTGCAGCAGGGAAATTGGAGTACAAATGAGTAATTAACACCCAGGAACCCACAGTGGGCCATTGACAACAGCTAACAAGGCTGCTAGCAGCTACCTGCAGAACAGGAAAGGGGAGGGGCTGTACTGCAAAGAAAACAGTAAAATATCACAGCAGAACAAAGTAGAATTGCATTATATCAGCTACATAACACACTTTACAACACACGACTGGGTAGGGAAAGTACAAGACAATAAAGCTGGCAGGTGGATGCATGCCTGACAATGGGAGGGGATCTAGGTTTAAAAGGGAATTAAAGGGCAACAGATGAATCAAGCCAGGCAAGCATAATGCCACATTACAGCACCCACACTTGCAGTAATCAATGTAAAACCCATAAGTAAGATACCTTGCAGCTGGAATTGCTCATACACAGCCAATGACATCAGCAGCATCTATAGCACAATAGTATAAAGTGTGAAAGCACCTCACACGCACTTGTGTTTGCCCATACACACTGTGCCATTGGTGTATACAAATGTGGAAGTTTTAATACGTACATGTTAGGGGCTGCCATTGCTTTGATTCACCAGCATGTGATGGAGACTGAATGTGGTGAGGAGGATGATGCTGACAACCACCGCAGGCACCAGAGGAGGAGAAGAGTGTTCAGACCCAGGGTAACCTACCAGGGGCTACATGATCTGGAAATAGTAGAGCATTACAGGGTGGACAGGGACACCCTACAGCAACTTGTTGAGCTGTGCCGGCCACGCCTCAGAGCCAGAACAAACAGAGGGGAACCCATCCCATTGGATACCAAGGTATGTGTAAGCTTGAGAATACTAGCCACAGGTACCTTTCAAAGGCCAACTGGGGATATCATGGGTATCTCACAGGCATCAGCATCCAGGGTACTCCACCAGTTCCTGGATGCCATGTTACCATATGCCAATAAGCACATATACTTCCCCCAAATGCAGGAGGAGTTGGCCAGCAATATGCATCTCTTCCACTGTGGGCAGAATACGTGGAGGTACTGGGAGCAATAGACTGCATGCACATACACATCAAGTTACCACCCGGTGAGCAGGGTAGGCGCTACATAAACTGCAAGGGATACCCCTCCATCAACTGCCAGGTCATGTGCAATGCCCAGGGCATTATCATGGATGTGTGTGCTGGCAGCCCTGGAAGCTATCACGACTCCCACATCTGGCATGCCTCACAGCTGTATCAGGCATTTGCCAGGGGGGACATCCCACATGGCCATCTGGTGGGGGATGCTGGCTATGCACTGAAACCATGGATGATGACACCCATCAGAAATGCACACACACCCATGCAAGAATGCCATAATGAGGCACACCCACAAACCAGAATCATCATAGAGGATGTGTTTGGGATGCTCAAATCATAGTTCCATTGCTTGGACATATCCGGTGGATCCTTGCAGTACTCTCCAGCCACATATGCCCACATCTTCATAGTATGTGCCATGCTACACAATATGATCCTGCAGAAATAGCTGCAGCAGGGACAGAATGGTGAAGGCGCTCACAGTCCACCACAATTGCCAAGGGCCCCACGGGCACAGAGAGACTCAGACCACAAGTCCTCTGAGCCAGCCCCTGGAGACAGACAGAGGCATGCCCAGTATGCCCATGCCTTGGCAAGGAGCGAACGTATAGCACACACACTGACAGTGTAGGCACCTAGGGACTGACACCTTTCTCCACCTGCACACACAATAAAAATGGATGACACACGCACAAGATTACCTGTAAATTGTCACATATAGGCAGTCTAGTGTGTGCATCCAACATAGGCAGCCCACAGCTATTGCACACGCAACTGCTATTGGCACAAGGTAAATCAACACCTGAATAGTAAATTAAGCTATCAGCATGTACTGCTACTGTATGTATAGGTTCATAGGTTCATAAGTAGGTACTAGGTTAACTGCCTGAGGGCATTCATAAGCCTAGTCAGAATGTGTCAGCTTTTGTCACCCCATTGATTAATTAACTGTCCCTCTGTCAAGCAAAGCCAATGGTGGGATCCCTGGGGTGTATCTAGAGTTCCCCATCCACTCTTTAAGGTTTCTCTTGAAGAGTGTTAATGAGGGGCTCTGTATAATGTAATTAGGGATGTTGTTCCAAAGCATGGGGAGTCTCTGTGACAAGAATCTGTCCCTCCAGCATGTTCTAGTTATTGTTGTGGCAAGGTTTAGCTCACTAGAGCGTGTGGCTCACTGTGACATGGATTTCCTTAGGTGGAGCATATCCATTAAGTCAGAGTTGGACATGGCTTTGTAGGCCAGCAGAGATCATCTCTGAGTAAACGAGATGCCACTGAGTACAGCTGGAGTTTATTCAGTCTGGCTGCATAGGACATGTTTGAGGCCAGTAATCCTCTTTGCAAGGTACTTTTGTGGTCTTTCCAGCTGTTGGAAGTGTCTTCTGAGGTACATCCCAAAATGGGGTATTATACTCTATGATGGGCCTGATGAGTAATGAGTAAAGGGGCACTATAACCTCAGTATGTCTAGATGCGAACCCTTTAGTAATTAGATTGGCCTACACAGAAGAATGTCCTAACTACTTTGTTGATATGATTGTCAAAGGAGAGATTACTATCTACCTTAATCCCCAGATCTCTTATTACCTTGTCTGTATTAAGGGGGCTGCCACCTATGTAGTAATTTGTGGGTGTTTTGTTTTTGCAAAACAGAATGACTATGCATTTTGTAGCATTTAGCTTGAGGCCATGATGTTGACACTCTGTATCGGTCTCTGTGAGGCCCTTTTGAAGGATGTCTGTGTCAGCTGGAATGTCAATTATGGCTCCCAGTTTGCAGTCATTGACAAACTTGGTCTGCCATAGTCCACCTGTGTTTTCCTGTACCTCTGAGAAGTGTATGCCGAACAGTAGGGTCCCAGGACTTAGTCCTGTGGGACACCAGTTGTGACTGGTTAAGAGTTGGACCTGGAGGCCGCTAGTCTTACCATGTGGGTTCTGTCTGTAAGCCATTTGGCAACCCATCCTATAACATAGGGGTTTATGTTCAGGCTGGTGAGTTTATCAATAATAACCGAGTGGGGAATGGTGTCAAAAGCCTTGGCGAGGTCCAGGTAGGATGTGTGAACCACCTCTCCCCTCGTCTATCACCTGGGTGACTGTCTGTAACCAGGTTCAGTAAGCATGATGTGCTCTCAACCAAGATGACCTGGGTTGGGTCAAGTGTTTGGAGGTTCCCAATGTCTTTGTTAATGAGTTCCATGATGATGCGCTCCTTAGCCTTGCAGACCAGGCTAGTCAGGCTTATGGGGCAGTAGTTACCATGGTCAGTTGTGGCTCCTCCTTTGTGGAGTGGAATAACCATTGCTATGCACTATTCTATCGGCATGTAGCCTGTGGAGAGGCTGAGGTTGAAAAGCTTACTTAGGTGGGGGGTTAGTTTGTCTTGTAGTTTTTACAAGACGCAGCCTGGGATACCATCTGGCCTCACTGACACTATGTTTTGCCTTTTGAGAGGGCCATTTTCACCTGTGCGTCTGTGATGTCTGGGATACTGTACTTTTCATGTATTGTTGTGTGCCCTTTAGGGGGTGATATGGGGGTGAAGTTTGCACTGAATGTATCTGCAAGGTTGTTGGCGATATCAGTAGGTTCAGTATACTTTGTGCTATATTGCACCAGCACAGCACAAATCTGAGCTACCACTTAGATTTTTGACATAGCCAAAGATGGCTTTGTGGTTATCTTTCAAATCCTTGGCTCTTTTCCTTTTGAAGTTAGCCTTGGATGATTTCATGAGGGACCGTTGTTTCTTATTAATACTGGTCAGGGATGTCTTTCCTTCTTGGGATTTTCTTTTATTTCTGGACTACTGTCCTCCTTCTGTTGTATAGCCTGTTTATTGCAGGGGTCCACCAGACTGGTATCTTTGTCTTGGAGGAGTGAGTCTTGGTTTACCAGGGATGGTACGATCCATACATCCTTGTAGGTGCTCATAGAGTGCATTTGTAAATCTTTCTGTATCTTGGGCTGTGTTTTCCCTTAGTGTGGGGGCTGTGAAACTTCCCACCTCTGTCTTTAGTAGTGTGAAGTTATCTGTAGGAAAGGTTTTCACTGTGGTTTCCTTGGGTGGGGGAGATGGCAGAGTGTGGACATCCACAGTGAATAGTTTATGGTCAGATCTAACCAGTGATGGGTCTACCTCTGCTGTGTTGCACCTGTCGCTTCATGTTGGTGATTACCAGGTCTAGTATGTTTCCACCTCTGGTTGGGGAATTTACCATTTGATCCAGGGCATTTGAGTTGATAAATTCCAGGAAGTGCTGGGCCTGGAATTAAGTACTCAAGTAGTTTTCCCAGTTAATGGTAGGGTAGTTGAAATCGCCCAATATCAGGGTGTTCAGTAGGACTGTCATGTTTTCCACTGTCTCCAGGAAGGTGGAGTGGTGGTCCTGGGTCATGGAGAGTGCTCTGTAGCCGGCCTCAATTTGCATTGCAGTTTTGGCTGATGTTAGCTGCACATGGATAATCTTAGAGGTATCATGCTGCCCCACTAACCTGCAGGTGTAGGTATTCTTGATTAATATGGATACACCCCCTCCATTTCTCTGCCAATCCATGTTCTGTGGCCGAAATGTGTGATATGAGTTGTAGTCCGGTAGTGCTGGGGTGCTCTCAGGTGCCTTAAAACAGGTTACAATTACTGCACAGATGTTGAGTGTGTGCATTTTGTAATTTCAACTCCTGGCATTGAGTAGCATAACCCTCATTGTTTTACTTTTTTGTGCTGTTTACAGAGGTGGGTTTCACCTTTGAGCCTTGCCTAAAAAAGGCACCATGGGGGCGGCAAGAGCTTTGGCCAGTAATCAAAAGCCTAAGGGCAACAGGTGCAAGCCGGTATGGTATTGTTACATGCCTGTTTCCTGTCTGTGCTTGTTTCTCACCTTTCCTGTAGGTAACCTACTGGCAAGCAATAGAAAACTTTAAACTGATACAAGCCTTCTAGCTTCTAAGAGAGACTTTTGGAGTAATTAAGTATCAGTGTTCTGCATGTTCTTGCTGTACTTAACAGTTTTCTGCCTACATGCTGATTTCTCACTATATATTGTGATCTGAAAGCTCTGTTTATTCACATAATGTATTTCTTTGACGGCCTGCACTTTAGAGGTTCACAGGTAGGTACTAGGTTATCCACCCAAGGGCATTTAGAAGCATAGCTACAGTGCGTTGGCTTTCTCCGCCCCATTGATCAATTAACTGAGCCTCCATCAAACATAGCCAATGAAGTGATTCCAGGCAGAGGTGCCGGAAGCTGTTGAAGACTGGGGGGGGGGTGATAGGGGCACTTAGTGATCTAAAAAAGGCATGTTAATGTGAAAACTCCACACCATTCAATTTCCCTGACAGGTCATGCAGTTGTAAAACTGGGGGTGCTCCCCCCCAGGCTGTATGGTTCTGGCACACATGATCCCAGGGGTGTATATTCCATTACCCATTCACCCATCAAGGTTTCTCTTGAAGGGTATCAGTGAGGGGCAATGCCTAATGTAGTTAGGAATTTTATTTTATATTCTCCCCTTTCATTTCTTATGTTATTATTTCAAGAGTAAGTGAAGCTCAGTGGGTTTGCAGGCCACTGCCCTTTGCTTTGCCTAGCTTACACATAGAAATCATTTAAATAGAAAAATAGACAGAAGCAACGTTAATGTCAATAGTTTAATGGTTAGAGCATTTGCATAGTATTTGTGGTTCAAATCCCAATAAAGTCAGAGATGTTTTTAATGTTAAAAAGTATATCTTAACCACAGTTTGCATATTTAGGAAGTAATCTTCAGTTTAATAAACATCTGAAACACCCATATAAACCCATGTGTGCCCGAGAATAAAGTCAACAGAGATTGTAATGTCATGTACGCACATAGTGATACGTTACTACACTTACGTATATATAGCCTCAGTAGTTAGCGGATGTGGCAGTGTTTGCACGCACAGGTTATATACTTTTAAATTTCATTTAACTGTGTTTAACTGCCACCTTAATGTCACACAAGAAATTTTAAACATGCTTACAACTGCTTAAAAGAGCCGTATTCTGGCCTAAAAAATTTAAACCATTGCAGGTCATGAACCCTGGCCCATGCACAACATAATCACTGGACTTGAGTTGTATCAATGTGTCATGGTTTTTAGAATATACCTTTTACTACAGGCATTCCACAGTACTGACAACAAATGGGACAGTCATTTTGTGTACATATGTACAGTACATTGTAATGTACTGCAGTTTGTGAATCAACATATACTAGTCTGCATATGTATAACTGTTAAAAATTAATACTAAATATATATATATATATATATATATATATATATATATATATACACACGTCAGTGATGTGTGCACACAAATATATATATATATATATATATATATATATATATATATATATATATATATATATATATATGTATATATACATATATACAGACATATCGATAGCCATATATATAAACATCTATGAACACACTTTGTGACACAGAAGCAATCCAAAGTAATTGAAGTGTACACAAAACACATGCAGCTCTGTTATTATAACAATTAATATTAACTTAATTCACCATAGAAGGGATGGTTGTTGTGTATGCGGAGTTTGGGGTGGGGGAGGAATGATGGGTAATGAAATTATGCATAAAGGAGAGCCTGGGTTGGATGTTCAATAAGTGAACTGGAGGTGTATACATGGAGTATGGAGACAATAAAAAAGGACACAAAACCAGAACCATGCTCATCACTAATACACCCTGCCAGGTCACACTGCAACACAATTCCACAAACATATGAACATTAACATGCATTATACATATGTACACCAACTGACTGTCACATTTGTTTTCAGTAGTGAGGAATGCTTGTAGTAAAAGGTATATTCTAAAAACTATAACATTCGCACACGTTTCAGATGCCTTAGTGGTAAAGACAGTGACTGTGGTATTCATGGTCCCAGGTTCAAAACCTGCAATGGCTGTTTATTTCTTTTTTGAGGGCCAGAATAAGGGCTGTTGGATGCAGGTTGATTAAGGCACTTTTAAGCAGCTTTAAGTGGGTTTGCATTGGTTTGCATGACAGTAAGCGGTGCTTACACAGTTAAACGGATAAGGTGTAACCTTTGCTTACCGTCGTGCAGAACATGGGCAAACTTGCTTACAACTGCTTAAATGTGCATTAATCACCCTTTCTCTAGCAGTGCCTGCTCTGAGAAGTAAAATAACAACCACTTCCAGGATTAGAACCCACAACCATGTACAACATCCTCAGAGGAGCCTACTACTAAGCTACCTGAGATGTATCTATGTCAGTTGTGTTTTCACACACATTAAAATACAAAAAGGAAGATTCTGTGGAAATAGGAGAAACTGCCATGTACCCAAAGAAAGGTGTATGATATATATATATATATATATATATATTATACATGCAGATGTACATATAGATATATATATATATATATATATATATATCTATATATACATTATATAGATATATAGATAGGTTAAAAACATCTACACATCTATGGAGGTACATATAAACGCATGCAATAATATATATTACTGTACATACACATGTGTGTATACAGCGTCTGAAGTGTTCAAATCTGAGTATAACATGGACCATAGCAATCACACATTCTGCCCCACCCCCAAACAATATGAACATAACATATGAAGAGTATATGCCAATACACTATTACAAATATGTCATACGGACATGAGCCAAATAGGGTTAATCACCAACACAACTACAATGACTGCAAATATCCATGACAGAAATACACAGACATCTTTTATTTAGCAAAACTTTATTACATTCCGATGTATGGCCAAAAGGATTCAAGGACTAACATAACCTGCATGCTATACAGGAAGCGTCTAACAACCAAAATCTATTAATAGTACACAAACCATGTCATCCCCCAGGCAAACACTTACTATCTTTTAACCTTGCCCGACTATGGAACTCACTTCCTCCATCCATTCGTACTATTACTAACAAATACATGTTCAAAAAATCACTTCATACATATCTAATATCCCAATGGGATTGTTCTTGCTCCCTCCCCTCATAGATCTGCAACATTCCATCTCCCCTCACACGCACCCTACTAAAGCTTATGTTTCCACACTATAATTATTAAACTAAGACCTTCTGAGCTTCCTCTTCAATAACTTCCCTGATTGCTTATCTCAATACTGTTCTTAATTCTGAATGTTTCTCAAATTTATGCCTATATGTATTAATGTTTTACCTCTACTGTGCATAATTGTCTAGTAATTTTAGCATCTATTTAACTCTGTCTATATCACAGTTATTCTCCCCATCTTTAAATGTTTTCTCAAATTCAAGCCTAAATGTATTAATTTTTATCTCTTCTCTGTATAATTATATTGTAGTTAATGTATGTACCTAATTTTTGTCTATATTGGAGCTTTTCTCCCCAGGACTCCATTGAAAACGGGTTCTTTTGGCCCAATGGACTATCCTGGTAAACCAACTGCAAATAAATAAATAAATAAATAAACAGTGCCTTAATGAATCAGCCTGCGATTACCATAGTATTAGTCCACTAAGGGATAGGTGTTCACATAGGGAAAGAACCCCCACACACATATAGAATATGTATAAAAGCAGTTTCTACACACCTGCATCTGCTATGTACACCCACCATCTCCCCCACACACAAACTAATTACAACAATACATACTGTCATACCATTACCAATTATTCACCCACTGTTCGACATCTGCTGAAATCTTGACATATCTGGACAGAGTCACACTAATATGGCCCTATGTGAAATAGTTGCTGTTATACAATGGAACAGCTACTGATGTTACAGGGTTTGTTTGAACGAATCTTGTTTCAGAGGGTTGAAAAGTAATTACACCAGGAAGTGTTACCAATTACTGATTATCAGCACAGTATGATACACAGTAACACCAAACTAAATATGTCTGGTAAGCACACTGTAAACCCCCTAACATTATATGCATAGCCATACAGACTTGAGCTGGTCAAACAACCTGGCCAGACTGAAACATATGCAGATGTATTAGGTACAGACAAACCCTGCACAAGTAGCAATGTTCAGAAATATAACAGCAGTACTCACATACAGACCAAAACTTCTAGACATTCCACACAATATATTTGAATTTGTCTCTATGCAGCTGTTGCAGTAGATTTCAGACCACACTTCAAGGCTGCCTTCCAAAGGGACAACGCCCAATTGGAGTACTCAATTATACTCCACTGTTGCCATGGTATTGGCTAATGGAGTAGCTACACAGCTGATGTGCATGTAATTAACTACTTTGGAACACCAGTTGGTGATCAGGATAGCACGTGGTACTGATCGCTAACTATAAAAGGATGGCTTGTCACACTTTCAAACCATCTGTATATACCTGCAGAAAATTACAAAATACCCCAAAAAGAAATAAAACAAAGACCGAAATAAATAAAATACCACTCAATAACACCTCTAGTTACCAATAAGGTATGTATAAATTGTAGTATGTCTGTGTATGTAGTACCTGTTCTGTAATAATTACAGTGTAATCAATGCATATAGTGGAAATAGCTACCTTGTAGTAATGTATTGTTGAGCAGTAGTTATGCCTGTAGTATTATATGTGTGTACTACTGTAGGTCACAAGGCAAACTCCTCATACACCACAGGGGATGATATATTTGGGCTTGGAATTCATTAATTCTTTTCCAGCCACTGTCTGTATCAGGGTTGGTCCAACAAGTATGTGCTATAACAGGGGATAGTATATGTTGATATATTGTAACAGTAGACATATGTATGGGTGTATTAGTGAGATGAACATGTCAAAGGTGGGCTTACTTTGCAAATATGATTTGCAGTGTGGGATATTGTGCCAATAACTGTGTAATATACAGTATCCTGGGCAGATCTGTCTCATCTGTATTCCATTTTACATAGCATTTGTGTTATGTTATGCAAACATTAGTTATGTCTGTTGGCAATTACAATACTCAGTTACAGGATACATATGAATTGTATTCATCTGACAGTTTAGCAGCATGATAGCAAAGACAATTGGAAGAGCTAGGTAGCTATCCATGCACATAAGACATGTAATATCCACCTCTCTAGAATCATTTGAAAGCAGTAACAGCTGTGCATGTGTACATGTTATGCAAATGTGTTGTGACCCTTGTTACAGGGCTGGGCCAAATGGCTATGTGCACACCTACACAGAGTGGATATTGAGAGTAGAGACCCACTGGTTGAACTTCCATGTTTGTGTAGCCTAACCTCTCATTGCCAACCTAACAGCTGCTTCCAAATACTGTATGTAAGGTTGTGCACAGTACTGCTAAAGAAACAAGTTGCATATCATCTTTAACTCCAGTGTAACATCTGCAGTAGGAGTGTAAGATGTAGGAGACTGCTGCTCATGTGTAATAGCTGCTTCATAGGTGATGCTTATACTATCTGATTATATACTGATCATGTTGATAGTGGCAGCAGAGTCTATTGATACTTGACTCTGTTTGGGGAGTGGGTGTCCGTGCCCAACAGACCTCATGGTTCTGGTGGATATGTGTGTATATACCCAGAAAAGGATACAGACCTGTTGACACTTGCATCATCTGTAATCAACTATCAGGATGTGATGTGTTCCTCGGATGAGAATTCCTGCTAAAGTTAGCTATTATGTTTCTGTAATAGCTAGTGTTTTCACGTCCATAACTCAAATATGTACTTGTGAGCATCACTGTCTTAAACATTTTCATGAGCAATAAGTAAACTAAATACAGTACTTGGTACTTGTAGTACTGAATGCTTATACAGGCATGACCACTAGTCAGCTACTGGTGTTTAGTAATGTCAGCTTTGTGTATGTGGCCATCCTGGGGAATGTAATCTATATGCCATGTACACTGCTAAACCCACCTAACACCACACCCCACACATTGTGTGGGATGCAGCTACAGAGGCAAGCTGGAAGGTAGTCCAGTCTACAGCCATGACTGGACTGGACAGTCATGCGGTGTAGGTTAACAAATGCATCTCATCACCACATTCAACACATACCCTTACCAGAACACAGTAAGGACACCCACACATACTACCAGAAAGCACACACATTCACAGAGGCTTACAAGTATCTGGCCAAGCAAGGGATCTCCCAAGCTGGAATAGACAGACAACAAAATATACAAACTGTATGACAGAGGTTGCAAAACTGTGCCACTCCCGAGAACACGTGGCCAGAAACATGCCCAACAGTACTCATTTGTGAATGCAAAGTCTAGCACTATGTCACACACCAAGCTATATGAGGGCAAACATAGTGTCAGCTGCCTGCCTGCCATGATTAGCCACATACCCATACACTCAGACCACCTTTTGAACTGTACACATGGCTCTGGCATATTCCATGTTGTTGTGCAGGACCTGGGATGCAGTAGCCTGGACTGCATGGAAACACACATGTAGGAACTGTCAGGTTTTGTAGCCCATACAGGTATGTCCCAAGGCTTGTGTAGCAGTCTGCCATTGCCCAGAATGATACTGCTGTACAGGGACAAAAGGATTGTATTCCCAATTGTCTAATGTACTGGTGTAATTCAAAGAGTATCCAGTATCTCTCTGCCTGAGATAACATGGTTGACAGACCATGATGCTTTGCCAGACAGGGCCTGCACCTGTCACCCCTGGGAATCTGGATACTGGCTAGGGCTCATGCTTCCCCTATAGTGCCTTCATCATGCAAGGTTCAAGTGACAATTCCACTGCTGTAACAGGGACAGCCAAGCAATAAACTGCGTGTCTAGCTACTCAATGATACATTCTGGAAACTTAATATGGACTCACTTACGTCAAGTACTTAATATGGATAACATATCTGTGCAGTGACTGAGATATGTTTCAAGGCTCCAGAGAGCACCCCTGCATGACCGTGTTATAGCACATACCTCACCTCTTGGCCATTATCCTTTATTGGAACACACAAGCCACAGGTGTGTCCATATTCCTGAAGGATATGTACACCCGCAGGCTTGTTGCACTTGCATAACTTCAGATGCATTATGCTGAGCAACTACCTCTGTGCCAAAGTGGAATCCAAATTGCACCTTGCCACAGATTACCCACCATGCCTCAGAATTCCCAACTGTCATTGTGCTGTAATGGGGAATATTAGGTTTGAAACAGAAAACCATAATAATGGCTACTATCAACTATCCCACTATTAACTGGCAAGACTCCTCTGCCTAAGCAGCAGAGACCTCCAAAGCAGACACCCAAGCAACCGATACCCCAAAAAAAAACATGTGCAACACATAGCTCACAAAGCCAGTGTGCCAAACAGTCACAACCCTTAAGGCTAAACAACACACCTGATACACTCGTAATAGGTGACTCTATCATCAGGCACACTGATGTCCCGCTCACCAGGCTGAACAAGGAGAAGGTCACGGTGAGCTGCCTATCGGACACTAGGATCCGCCACATAACACAAGCACTCAGGTCACTCCAAAGCAAATAGAAATATGACTCAGTCATTGTCCATGCTGGTGTGAATGACCTGAGACGTTCCTCCCTGGACTACATGAAAAAAGACGTAGAGGAGTTCTCTGAGCATGTAGCCCAGGCCGATATGACCCTGACCTTGAGTAGCATCTTACCCTCACCAAGAATGATGCCACAATATGAAGACAAGATGATCAACAATTGGCTTAAGTATTGGGGTCATTCAAAGGGGATCCAATGCCTGTCAGCCTTGGATGACATGCTCAACAAGCCACGATGCTTCGCTAGGGACGGCTTGCACCTGTCACCCCTGGGCTTTCAGATATTGGCAAAGGCTCTTGCTACCCCCATAGTGCCTTTTTTAGGCAAGGCTCAAAAGACAAACCCACCTCCATAGGTATCACAAGGGATAAGAGACTAAGAGTAATGCTACTCAACGCCAGAAGTCTAAACCTCAAGATGCACGCACTCGAAACTCTCCTTAGCATGGAGAACATCGATATCTGTGCAGTAACAGAAACCTGGTTCAAGGTTCCCAAGAGCACCCCAGTATTACCATGTTATACCTCATACCATGCTTTTCGGCCCCAAAACTTGGACCGAACCACAAAAGGAGGGGGAGTATCAATATTCGTCAAAGATACCCACACCTCCAGGCTGGTGGCACAGCACGAAGCATCAGAGACTATCCATGTGCAACTAACAGTGGGTAAAACTGCCTTCCAGTTTATAGCCTGATGCAGACCACCCTCCCAAACCCAGGAACTCCACTCAGCCTTCCTGAGAACACTGGAAAATATGAAGGTCTCTCCAAACACCATTATATTGGGCGACTTCAACTACCCAAACATAGACTGGGAGCATTACTCTAGCTGCAACACCCTAGCCCAAAGGTTTCTAGAATTTAAAAACTCAAATGCTATGGAACAACTTGTTACCACTCCCACAAGAGGGGAAAACATACTGGACCTGATCATCACCAGCATGGGGACTTTATGCTCCAGACCAGAAATGTATCCCTCACTGGTAAGATCAGACCATAAATTAATCTCACTGGATATTCACATCCCGACCCCATCCCCTGCCCAGAAAACCACAGTGAAAAACTTCTCTAAAGCAAATTTCACACTCCTCAAAACTGAGGTGGAATCCTTCAAAGCCCCCGGGCCTGGGTAAAATTCGGCCCAGACCGCAGAATCCTTTATAAACGCATTCTATGAACAACTTCAGGAATGCATGGATCATGCAATCCCAAATCAAACCAAGACCCAATCCTCCAAAAGCAGACATCCTGTCTGGTGGACCCCAGCCATAAACAAACTATACAATAGAAGGAGGAAGCTACTACATGATAGAGCAAAATCCCAAAAAGGGAAAGCATCTCTGATCAGTATTAGCAAAAAACTATGGGCACTCATAAAATCGTCTAAGGCCAGCTTCGAGAGAAAAATTGCACAGGACACTAAGGATAATCACAAGGCTTTCTTTAGTTATGTTAGGAACCTGGGTGGGAATTCCCAGATATGCTCAGAATTAGTCCAAAATGACAATAAATACACCGAACCCACAGACATTGCCAACATGCTAGCTGACAGGTTCAGCACAAACCCCCCCCCTCCCCACCAAAAGGGCAAATATCTATCCCAGCAGAGTGCTGCCCCCCTGACATCTCAGATGCTCAGGTAAGAGCCGCCCTCTCCAAAGCAAAAAGCACAGCATCAATGGGACCAGACGGTGTCCTGGGCTGCGTCCTACATGAACTGCAAGAAGAGCTAAACCCAAACATAAAACTACTGTTCAGTCTCAGCCTTACCACAGGATATGTACCCAAAGAGTGGCGTACAGCAACAGTGGTCCCTCTCCACAAATTGGTGCCTCAACGGATCCTGGAAACTATCGCCCCATAAGCCTGACTAGCTTGGTCTGCAAAGCTATGGAAAGGATCATCATGGACTTCATAAATAAAGATATTGGGGACCTACAGACACTGGATCCTACCCAGTTCGGCTTTGTTAAGGGCAGATCCTGCCTCTTAAACCTGGTCGATTTCTTTGAAACAGTCACCAAGGCCATTGACGAGGGGAAGGTGGTCCACACAGCCTACCTCGACCTCGCAAAAGCCTTCGATACAATACTCCACTCGGGCATTATAGATAAGCTCACCAGCTTAAATATTAACCCCTATGTCGCTAGATGGATTGCAAACTGGCTCAAGAACAGAACCCACATGGTTAGAATTGTTGGAGCCATGTCAGACTCCAAACCAGTTACAAGTGGCGTCCCACAAGGCTCAGTCCTGGGACCTCTCTTGTTCGGTATATATTTCTCGGAGGTACAGGCCAACATGGAAGGACTGTGGCTGACCAAGTTCGCAGATGACTGCAAACTGGGCACCATAATCGACTCTCCAGCCGACACAAGCATCCTCCAAAAGGGCCTCATAGAAACAGACAACTCATGCCAGAGCCATGGCCTCAAGCTAAACGCCAAAAAGTGTATAGTCATCCCCTTTGGCAAAAACAAAGTGCCCACAAATTACCACATAGGTGGTAATCCATTAAGTACAGAAGAAGTAATTAGGGACCTGGGGACCCAAGTTGATAGCAATCTCTCATTTGACAGCCACATGGCCAAAGTGGTTAGAAAAACATTTTATATAGCCCACCTAATCATGAAGGGATTCACATCTAGATCAGGGGAGGTCATCGTGCCTCTTTACTCATCCCTCGTCAGGCCCATAATTGAGTACAATGCCCCCTTTTTGGGATGTATCTTACCAGACACCTGCAGCAACTGGAAAGACCCCAAAAGTACCTCACCAAGAGGATCAAAGGGCTCAAACAGATGTCATATGCTGCCCAGTTAAAGAAACTCCAGCTCTACTCAGTGGCATACCACCTGCTCAGAGGCGATCTGTGCCTGATGTATAAAGCCATGTCTAACCCAGAATTAATGGACATGCTGCACCTCAGAAAATCCAAATCCCATCGAGCCACGTGCTCGAGAGACTTGAACCTCAGCACTGAAATAAATAGGACATGCTGGAGGGATAGATTCATAACCCAGAGGCTCCCTTCACTCTGGAATAAAATCCCAGTCCAGGTTAGGCAGAGTCCCTCATTGACTCTCTTCAAGAGGAATCTTGATGAGTGGATGGGAGATCGTAGGTTTACCCCAGGTATCACTTCTGTGTCACTGTTAGACAGAGGCACAGTATACTAACCTCGAAAAAGGGCATAGCAAAATTAATTTAAAATGGGTGGCGAAAGCCAAACACACTCTGGCTAGGCTTATAAATGCCCTAGGGCAGATAGCCTAGTATAAACCTATGAACCTATGAACCTATGTACCAACACCTGTGCTCAATGCATGTTGGATTTCATCACCACAATGACCTGGATCACCAATGTCACACAAACAGGGCTAACAGTATGCTACACATAATCTCCAAAGCCAATGTTATGCTTCTTAAGACAGAAGTTGTGAATGTCATGGCACCCATGCAGATGGACAATGCATGTGCAAATGTTGAATCCTACACAAATGCACTTTAAGCACTCACATTAGTGCAGTGATTGTGCTATTGAAACAGAACCAAGATTCAACCAAACACAAACAGGAAGGCAAACTGGTGGTACCCTGCCATAAACTGTACCACAAAAGGTAGAAACTGTTGCAAGAGTGAACACACATGAGTGGAGGTTATCCCTGGTCAGCCTCACTACGATTTAGATACACCATATAAGACCACACAAAGCCACTGTGAAACTAATCAGGCACATATTATGAGGCCAACCACAGAGCATTCTATAGCTGTGTCATGAATCGTAATGGCAATGACAACACCTGCCCTGCTTCACAGCACTATGGCATGAGAAGTACTGCACCTACAGAAATAGCACTTGTTCATCCAGATAGGGTCTGTGATAACTTAAACCCACTCTCACCTCCCCCCAACAGGTACATATATTTATGGGTTCATGCAGACTACAGAGTCCCTGTAATAACAACTATGCAGGTACAAGCTGCACTCTCTAAAGCCATACATACAGCTTGCATGGGACCTGTCAACATCCCAGGGTGTGTTTTACACAAACGTCAGAACAATTTGCTCTCCACCTACATATCATGTTCAATCATAGCTGCATGTCAGGCTGTGTACACACTAAATAGTGCACAGCAGCAGTTATCACACCCCACAAAGGGAGAGACATCACTGATAATGGGAAATAGTGCACTACTACCCTGCTGAGTCTGTAAGGCCATGAACCTTGATCAACTTAATTGATGTAGTCAGTACAGATGTAGATGACAGTAAGGTTGATTCACACAGCATATCTTGACCTTGCCAGGTCTTAGTACACCATCTCCCATACTGGGTTCCAGCTACTCTCAGTAAACTAGGTATATAGTCCTATGTCACAAGATTGGTTGGCAACTGGACCACTGGCAGAACCAACACTACAGAAGGTATCTGACTAATACACACACAGCAAACTTGTGCCAACTACAGTAATACAGGGTTCAGTCCTGGTACTCCCCCTCTTTGTTATCTAAATCTATACCACACAGACTAACACAGAAGGCATCTGCCTATTGAAGTTTGCAAATGACTATGGACTAGGAGATATAGTTGACTCAATGAGTGCTGTGGGCAACATACAGAAGGGCCTTTGTGGGTCAGATGTGTGGTGTCTGACATATGGCCACAATCTCACTGCAAAGTATTGCATTGTCATCCCCTATGTTAAAAACCCTGTAGCCATGAACTACCACCTAGGCAGCAGTCAACATAATGGTGCTGTGTCTGTATGGGATCCAGCTGGTCAGTAGTCTTTCCTTTGATAGCCACTTCACCACACCAGTCAGGTAGTCATAAGTGGCACCCCTAATAATGACAGGGTGCCATCCATGAATATAGAGATCATTGTTCACCCATACTCAACACTCAGTTGACCCATAATAGATCACATATTTCCTTTAAGTGTTATTGGCCATGTTCAGATGGCCTACACTGGCCTTCCCAAACACTAGCTCCACTATGTAGCATGATGCCTACCCTGAATAAAGCCATGTCCAACCCAGATATATTGGACATGCTACACTTACACATCCTGATTTCAAAATAAACACATACTTCATGGCAATCCACTTTTCTAGTACAAAGATCATAACATGCCTGACAGATCCCTGTCCCATACACTTTACATACTCCTGCCATACTATGCATCCCTGTCCAGCAAAGCTGCACATTGCCCCTCTTTGAGACATGGTGTGATGACCACATGGCAAATATATCAGTAAACCTGTGGATCAGTTCTGTGGCACTGCTTGAACTGGCCACTGAAAGCTACCTGTCTGTTGGCTACTGCTAGGTAACCTTTTAGCCTATGCTCATAAATGGCCCATGGCATATAGCCTACTAGTTCACTATGACCATACATGCTATAGTTGATATCCAACCCTGCAAATACCATCAAGCTAGCCATTGTCCCATGCGTTTCACATGTGCAACACAAGTAATACATGACATGATGCTATACTGCTGTACAGTGCCATGTAGATGTATATGGCAAAACACATACATGTACAACTTGCTGTGAGCAAGTCTGCAGGATCATAGGTCATGTCCCTTAAGGCTGTGCATGACTATATATGTGACATATACACAGCATTACTGTCTCTTGTGTTAATGTCAACACAGCCAGGCATGTGCTAATAGTTAAAGACCCCAGTACAGGCAAACTGACATGACCACATCAAGACAACATCCACATGGAGTATGAGCAATGTCATCACTTGACACATACACATATATGGTGATAACATGAAATCACCAGTAAGTGTCAAATGTGTGTGAGTTAAATGTCAGTGGTGTTAGTGTCATGCAGATTTGCAAAGCCATATTTGTAATTATAATAAATGTGATACACATGTATGTGCAGCTGTACTTCTGTACTTCTCTGTGAGTTACTGTGACCTGTCACCATCATAATGTCTTCCAGGTATGCCACGTGCCAGGAGGCCCCTGTACAGCTGCAGGAAAGATGGGTCCTCATTCCATACCTCCTTGACAACCATGAGACACTTTTCAGACATGTGCCGCAGGATGCACAGCACCGGGATGCCCAGTGGGAGGAACTTTGCAGGAGGGTAAATGATGTTGGTGGCCACAATCGCACCTATCAGCAGGTGTGCCGACACTGCACTGACTTAATTTGATGAGTGAAACAGCATGAAAATGCAATCGCCAGGGAGCAAGCTGCAACAGATGGGGGGGGCACTCACCCAGCCCCCACTCACACGTACTGAGGAGCTCCTGGCCAACCTGGGGACACCTGCAGAACTCCATCCACAAGTTTCAGCTGGTATTGTGGAGGTGGGTGTCTCACAACCACTGAGCCAGGAGTTGGCTGGTAAGTCACTACTGCACATATAACACAACTATATTTAATATAGATACATGTGTTACTGTACAATATTTAACTTAACATCATATGCAAGGCATGTATGCACACATGCCACATACTATAGTTTGCTACTCTATGTATGCACAGATGTGCATACTGCATAGTATAGTCTATTGTACTGGCTTATGTGCTAACATGCACATTTTCTCCCTGTAGCTATCACACAGGTGTGGATAATGATCTTACTGCTCTGACACTCCTATTTAGGTACCTCTGGCATTTTGCAGTGGCAGCAACCTGTTGCTGGTGAGTTTTTTTATTACTTAGGCTTGCTAACGCACAGATCATATTAAATGCATGCTATCTGCCATGTGGCCATTTAACACAAGTACACATAATGTATGGTGATCCTGTTAATATATACAGGTCAGACCTGCAATGCATCACAGTGGTTACCCATGTGGAATATTTGAAGACTATATGAAACACCTACACTAAACCTTACAAACTGTCATTGCCAGATGTGTGGACAGCTGTAAATACAATGGTGGAGGTGTGGTTCACTGTAGGGACATGTACTATAGATCAGTATTACATATGTGGGGAATACAAACAGTACTATACAGAGAGCATATGTGTGCACACACACTATATGTTTTGGAGCTGGATTATGACAAACTGACAGGATTCATCCTTGTGGAGTATACCCATGCTATGCATGTCACACAATGTCATCTGATATTTGACAAGTCCATGACATTTTGTGGGCTGACTGCAACACTGGTTAACTATCCTGCAAAACATATCTCACATCCCAAACATACCACCCTTTGTCTGCATAAACCTGTCCTTAGTGGAGCATATGACATCTATGGGTGTATGTCATATGGGACGACACTGACATATGAAATAGATGCCCATCACAACCATTGGACAAAACATGTTTACACATGGCCATGGAGGATGGCCAGAGACATGAAGCAACACAGACAGTAGAAGGGATGTACATGTGTGTACACCCTGTTGTACATTGGCTCGACACAATACAACTATGGCTTTTGTGTAATGGTTATATTGCAGATGTGACACATTAAACATCATACAGGGCTGTGCACACCTTGTGTAGGCACAACATCAAAGCACCACAAAACATGTCTTGAACATCTTGAGTGTGTCATGACATGAAAGCTTTAACCTATACAGTATCCAAATGCATACATGTGTTGCACAACATACACATACAACCACATCAGGCCACAGATACAGTACATTTACCTTGCTGGTGTCAGACATCATTGTCATGGTTGCTCCTCATGTGTGTGAGGTACACAGATGGCATGTTAAACATGAAGTACTGCAAAGTTACCCATGTCTGGGCATAGTTGCCAGGCATCCTCAATATGATTGCAGATGTGCAGGGGTGTCATCTGTATACCCTTCAGTGACCTGTGTCACACATTCCACATTAGGGTTTAGTGTGTATACACCTCAGTGACATGGGTCACATTCCACATTAGATATGTATTGCATCTGAACACAGTCATGGCTTTGAATTGTGTCTGTAACTCACACTGTCTAGCAATAGTGAAGCCACATGATGCCCTGCAATGGCTATGCACATCAGCTCAATGTGCAGTATGTCACTGTATATCTGTAGGGCAGACTGACAACACTGCATCAGCTGAAGGTCCATGCTAATATAACATGCCCCTGCATTGGGACACCAGTACCTCACTGTATATTTGAAAGGACACCAATGTGTTAAACATGTATGCATGTCATTCATCACTTCAGCAGAAGACATGTACTACATGTGATTGGCAAGGTCATATGCCACACATCAGGCTGGTATACTGTTAACCTGTGCTGGTCTGTGGAATCATTGCAAAGTAGGGACAGCCATGTCAAACATGTGTGTACAGCCACATGCACATTGTCTGTAGACTCAGCTCAGGGGTAAGCAGAATAATGTTGAACAGACATGCACTGTTTATGGGGAGATATGGAAGCTAGGGCTCTGGCAAACATAGTATTCACTCAACATACCCTTCTGCTCATGTCCTCCTCACACACTGGGGCAGTGGCCAGCACAAAGCATCACTGGCAGATGTACCCAGGTCAGCGATGGTCTGTTAAGATGTGGGGTATGGTGCACAAAACATGGCAGTGTGGTGCAATGATCCATAGTGCATGCATTGTGTTGCAGGTTTGCAGCATAACCTACTAACACAAATCGTGCAACATAGGGATGTATGCTAACTACTACTATAACTGTGTAAGCTGCATGCCTTCTGCCATAACAAATGCTTGCTGTTGTGTGCAACTCAGGGATGTATGATAACAACCACTATAATTGTCTAAGCTGAATGCCTTCTGCCATATTATATGCATGCTGCATGCCGTTGGCTACCATATTATGTGTCTGTCTGTGTCTGTCTGTGTGTCTGTCTGTGTGTCTGCTTGTGTGTCTGTCTCTGTGTGTCTGTCTCTGTGTGTCTGTACTGTGATGTATAACTGGTAATGTACAGTTCTTGTCTGCCCCTCACAGGTGCTGATGTAGGTGTGTTGGCCTCCTGTGGTCCACCTGATGTTATTGTCCCCACAGGCTCTAGAAATGATGATGAAAGTATGATTGAGGCACAGGCAGGGTTGTCAGGGGCTGCATCTGTGCCATTGTTTGGCATTCCACCTGTATCTCCCTCATCCCCGCACACAGTTGTCATGCCTACACATAACCCATCACCAGTGGCCATAGTGGAAGGACAGTTGGCGGGTGGTAGCATGGAACAGAAAAGTGTGCAGACTATGGAAGTTGTGTCTGCACACCATGATCCCAGCCAACTGACTGGTCATGTCCCACACAGGCATGTGCCCAGAACTGCTCGTAAGAGGGCTTCTGGCCAACATGCCCCTGCAAGATGTAGCACATCAGCTGGTGTCACCAGATGCATGTTTCAGGCTGTAATGGAGGCAGAGACATTTTTGGAATGACACAACAGAGAAGGTCTGAAGCTTCAGAGGGCTGTTGTCCGTTCTTTAACTGACAACATCCAGGCAACTGCAAATGCACACCATCAGCTTGCAGATGTTTTGGACAGATGATTGTGTGACATGGTGGGAGTCCTTGACCATGGCATGTTGATCCTCGAGTGTGGAATGTCTGTGCTAGAACATCTGGTGGGAGTAAGGCATCAGGCACATGGACATAGGCCAGCTACACCAACTGTTGAAGGTCTATGTGAACATGCGACTTCACATGCCCTCTCCCATAGTGGCGGTAGCAGCAGCAGTGCAGCTGGTGCTGTGCTGTCCACACCAGGACACTGCAGGCTATGTGCACATGGTCCTGGATGGTTCCAACAGGGACACATGTCCACCGGACCTGTGTCATCAGACAGTACCCAATCTGGACCTCTGCCTGGTAGTGGCTGTGAACCCCTGGCAGGCGCAAGTCACGTGGCCATGGCTGGACACCGTGAACTGTACAACCTTCCCTGTACAGTCTGCAGCTGTCAATAATACCCCTGTGTAGGCCAGCCACATGCCAGACCAGTGTGCATACATACACACACACACACACACACACACACACACACACACACACACACACACACACACACACACACACACACACCAGAAACAAATATAGGGCACTTCAACACACACATGCATAACATCCACACATGCCCAATGAGATAAAAGGCCTTAACCCACACACATGATGTCATCCAATGGCGCAGCCTAAACCTCTTGAAAACATTATCACCCTGTGCATATGATGATGCCTGTGCCACATGCGTCATCTATACCATCGGTGCAGGGACATGGTCATATGGTCTGATGCACAGGGTGAACATACTAGGAAGACAATTGTAGATTACCATTGTTGAGTAGTGTTGACAGGCAACAGACATACCATGTACTAGAGTTTTAGAATGCATTTTGTACTGTTGACAGTATGTATCATGTGTAACAACAGGTAAAGGCCATGTGTAACAAGGGTAAAGGCCAGTTGAAAAGGTGGTTTCTCTTTGGAAAGAAGTAATACTCTCATGACAGGATGCAAACACATATACACATCAACGATTCACAGACACAGAAACACACACATACACACAGTTGCCAGTGCTGGGATTAGAACCCTGCCTATGTACATGTCATTATTATAGTACTACACAGTTACGAGATGCGCCACAGAGATTACACATTTGCAGGCAGTCAGAATGGCCTTCTACGATTGAGGACATCCACAAGGATTTTAGATTGCGGTGAGTGTATGTGGGGAGGGGGTTTATCAGTAGACTATGGTAAAACAAGCCTCACCCCAGGGCTTACATGTTTACAGGCAGTTAGAATGCCCTTCTAAGATTGATGATATCAACAGGGATACTAGATTGCAGTGAGTGGATGTGGGGAGGGGGTTTTATCATTTGAGTATGGTAAAATACAGCCTCACCCCAGGGATCAGAGAGCCATACACACACACACACACACACACACACACACACACACACACTGTGGCATTCACAAAGATATACACCTGAGTCACACACATACAGACACTTGACATGTGTGAGATTCAAACCCCTGATTATGTCTTGCGTTCTACACTTCACTCTATACATGTCTACAACAGTGTACAGGAGAGTAAAACACATTGGGAATGTGTTCCCCACAATACACGGACACACACACACCCACACTTGCCAGTACTGAGAATCAAACACCTGCCTATCTCATGATAGGTATTACAGAGTTACAGCACTATCACACATGCTACAAAGCTTACTGATGTTTACCTTTGCCATATGTGCTGATATATGCACAATATATGCAAAGGGGAGGTGTTACTGTTACAGGTGTCAATAGGTTTGCTTCAATGTCACCCTTACTGCATTCTACTTTGTGTGTCTTCCCCTTCAATTAACAACACCAGAGCTTAGCAGTTACACAGGTTATTGTAGGAATCATTGTAACACACCTGTGAGCTGTCTGCAGTAATCCTTCATCTGCAAAGTAGCCCCACTACTTAGTAGTTATATCCAAACATCTGTCCATAACTAAAGTACAGCTTACTGTGCTTTGAGCATATCACCATATACACTTGGCACTGTTGAGGCTGCATTGCAACTGCATGATGTACTAAGACAATAATCACCTTCAAACATCAGACACTCCACACACATGGAATCTAAACACACATCAATACATGTACACATATGCAGTCTCCATCAGTAAGTAGACTATTAGGTCAAGAGGATACATTCCACACTTTACCCACACCATGTGTGAAACCTAGCTGAGCATTACACCGTATTGGTTGTTGTATTCATGTACTGGTAGGACACACAACCACCTTCACTGAGTAGCTAAGTGAACATTTACACCAACAGCACATATCAGCAAGCGACACACACAGCAATATTCCATGTCATGATGCCACAACCTGTTAGTTGACAGTTCCACTGTGAAAAAGTAAAAAACACCACAACACAATCACAAAAATAGAATTAGCGCTTTCGTTTATGCTCAATTGATAAACTTCATCAGATGAATACAAAGGGAAACTGTCATTTAAATACAGAAAACTAAATGACATCACATCCTGTTAAATTTAAAAATGTATATATATATATATATATATATATATATATATATATATATATATATATATAATACATATAAAATTCAACATTTTTTATAAAAATAATATTTCAATGATAAATGGCAAAAATCCTATCTAAATAGAGCCCTTAATTTCAGTAGGCTCATAATTGAAATGGTATCGTTCAATCCAGGAAAAACAGAAGCATTCAATTTCAATTGCCATAATAATTCCCTCTCTTCCAGGAGTAGAGAGGTAGGTCCCCCCCTCCCCTATCATAAACCCTTTCCACCACTAAAAATCTAAACTCATGCTTAGGAAATGCTAGAGCATGTCTAGCTAAAGCATTAGTTTGGTTAGACTTAGCGATGGCATGTACATGTTCATAAATTCTGTTTTTTATTGCTCTATCGGTTTTACCAATATAATAGGAGGGGCATTGATTACATAAAGCCAAATAAACAACACTTTTACTATTGCAATTATATTTATCTTTCAGGAAATACTTATTCTCATTAATCTCAAAATGTTTAGCCACAGCAATGTACTTACACATACTGCAACTCTCACATTTAAACATCCCATGGTGTGTTTTATATGTCTTGCTTTGTTCTAGTTCTAAAATATTTTTTATATTCCTTGCTCTTCTAAAGGTGACATTAGGTCTTACCCCTAGACACTCTTTTATGGAGGCATCTTCTAATAAAAATGACCAATTTTTAACAATGATAGACCTAATGTTAAATGCATCTCTAGAAAATGTAGTAATGAAATTAATACCTATATAATCCAGACTACAACTATCTACAGTAGGATGCATATATTGAACAGGCGTTGAACTAGAAATATTCAACAAATTTTCATCCAAACCAATATTCATCTCATTATCACTCATATTGGATGTAAAATTCAAAATAGGTTGGAAAACCCCATATTTTCTCTTAGATGAAACTTCTCTAATTATTTCATTAATTAACAAAGGTGGATACCCCCTACTTGAGAACATTTTAAATAAAATGTCACATTCATCTAGAAAATCGTTTTCCAAAGTAGACATTCTAGCTGCCCTGACTAACTGGCCTTTCACTACACCTCGTTTTTGGTGATGGGGATGGCAGCTAGAAAAATGGAGAAACGAATTAGAATAAGTAGATTTTCTAAATATTCTAGATGTAAAAGTTCCTAGATCATAATTCTTACTTAGCAGAACATCTAAATATGTAATTGTATTTTCTTGAAAATCAAATGTGAATTCCAGAAAATTAGTAGAATTATTCATCTCCATAATAAGGGCATCCACGCTCAATTTATCCCCATTCCATAGAATGAAAATATCATCAAGGTAGCATGTATACCATACTACCTTGGCCATAAAGAGAGGTGATTTGAATAAAATATTCCTTTCCCAGGCAGCCATAACAGCATTAGCAAAGGTTCCACCACATGGGGAACCCATTGCTATGCCCGTTTTCTGAATGAAATATTTATTATCAAATGTAAAGAAATTATTCGTTAAGACTAATTCCAACAGGTAGATCAAAACATCCACTTCATTACCTGGCATTCCTCTATCAAGTAAAAAATCCCTTACCCATTCGCATCCAGTATCTTGAGGGATGCAAGTGTAAAGATCACGGACATCTATTGTTAGAAAGTTAAGTGCAGGATTAAAATTCACTTTATTTATAGCTTCCAAGAAAGCCCATGAATCTTTACAAATCTGCTTTTGATTTTCTAGAAATTTTTTCATTTTAAGATCAATATACTTAGCACATCCATAAGTTATGGACTGTCTGCCATCAATTATTGGTCTCCAAGGTGGGTCAATTAAAGATTTATGTATTTTTGGTAGACCAAATAATTTTGGAGTCAAGGGAAAGGTCATCTTTAGATAATTAAACAAGTCCAAATCAATTCTATTTTCAAGAAACAAATCTCTAACATACCCATTAAGTTTCTGGTAAGCACCATTAACTTCATTTAATGAAACCTCTGAATAAGCTGGGGAATCCAAAAAGTGCAATATTTTTGAAATATAATCGTCTTTGTTGAAAAAAACCAGACCTCCACCCTTATCAGGTTTACAAATCCATATGTTTGCAAATTTTAAACTATCTAACATATCACGTTCCACTTCTGATAGATTGTGAAGCCAGGGCACTTTAATGGTCAACAGTGAGCACATTATATTTGCCACACACACCTCATATTTGTGACACACACCTCATGATTACTGAAAGAGTGCCAGCAATGTGCCCTGTTTGAGCTAGGCATTACACTTGTTCAAGCATGTGTGAGGTCTGTGGCTTATAAACATCTCACCCCAGCAGGTTGTGGCTATTGTGGTAATAAGGTTAATGTTGAGACAGCACACAGCATGCATGGCTTGCAATTGTTGACATGGGGTATATGTAGGAGCTGTAGGTCACACATGGCTGTACATGTCATGGACATATCACCTGTAACTACTTAGGAACATACAGAGCATAGCTATATTTCCCTGAGTCTGTCAGTACAGGTCATGTGTGTAAGGCCTACGGTCTTGTTATTTGGGTAAGTTTGTAGGCATTGCATTTGGCGGACATGTCTAATGATGGATCACCTACAGAACACTGACAGCCCAAAACACCATCACCCATATGGCCGATGCCATATGGTCAATACTCACAATATCAACAGCGCCAGAGCTTCACAAAAAAGAAAATAAAATTTCCTTTTTTGTGCTAGCAGGGGGGCTCTGCCTCCCTGCACCCCCATACCTTTAATATACCAACTCCGAGATCGCACTACAGTGCAAGAATGGACATTTTTTCCATTCTGAACTATTGGAAGATAGCTTTTCCTCATTGTCGATATTCTGAACGTGAACCATATGGTGCCGGCCATATGGGTCTCGGCGTTGTGAGCTGTCAGCATTCTGTATGGGACCCCTAATGACATTCATGCCACATGGATTGTTGTATAATATGATAGGTGTCATGGGTGACCAGTAGAGAGAGATTATTACCTCTGTCAACATAGATATCAAACCTTATGTACTGTTAGTATTCAGCAGCCATGGACCTATCTTCCATGTGCATGCGTGTAATGAATGTAGCCACCTGTATGCACAAAGGGCAATAACAGCTATGGTATTTTCATGTATGGTGTATGAGTGTGGGATGTACATATCCAGGGCAGGTACGTCTAGGTCATATCCGACCATGAGGGTGTTGTTTACTAGTGTATAGCAACAGTCAACTGTGTTACTGCTAACAACATCCAAGAGATCCTGGTATGTGTACAACTGACCTGGTTAAAACAGTGGTATTATTGAATTGCATAACACATTATGCAACTGTGTCAGTACATGGGTACTTTGCACAGTTGATGTAGGGCTAGGTACGGTCCACCAGTAGAAGGTTATTTGGTGTTGTACCATAATATTTCATACCACATTTATGGATGTGTGTTGGTAGTCTGATGACAGGGTGTGGGATGTATATGAGGATACAAGCTATAATGCAGCTTTTGCCACTGTCACCTGTACCTGACTCATCTGTGATGAATTATGTTGGAGCAGTGGTCTTTACTTGTGAGTATCCTTTATGAATATGGGGACACCACCACCTGGAGTGGTCCTTACTAGTGTTATGGCCTACATGTTTGGATCTGAGTTATATGATGGTAGTGCTATTGTGCACTACAGAGCCTTCAGCCAGGTGTTCCTCACTGCATAGATGGCAGTATTCCCCATTGTAGGTTCTACATTGAGCAAGTGGATTATGAAAGCCACACATCTAGCATTGGTTATCATAAGCATCCAATGCAATTGTCTTGTAAGTGTCAGGGTGTTACTTCTGTGTTTAGGACATTTGCCTTGGAATGGCACTATATGAGTAAATGCAACCTAGATATTATCCACACTCCCTTGAATGATGGCTGCATGTGATATGTGACAAAGGCTTGTCTTCTTTCAGTCATGTCATCCCAGAATGACAGACACTGGACAACATCATAATTCCAGCAGGACATTGGCTCATTGTTTTAGTCAAGCAGTTTCCACTCATACCATGACATCACTGCAAGTGGCAGTATTGTGCTTGGTATCAAATGCTACATCTAAGGTGATGGACAGCAGCAGACATTGTGTAGCTGACCAATGTGAGATATACTTAGCTGAACAGTCCTGCTGATAATGACAACTACTAACACAGGCGGGCAAGGTTATCTTGACACCTGCACCTCAGTATCATTAGACAATGGGGCTCACATATTATGCTTGCACATGACACTGTTCCAAGTATGATGTCACTGTCCACAGCCTGATATCAATGTATGCCTTTCATGGCAGCTATGTGTGTGACACATGCTGTACTTTGCATCCACCTGTGTGTCCCAGTTAACCAATTGTCTGTCACTTCCACACATGCATGATTGTGCATGTTTCATATATATATGGCAGTACTTCATGTACATGTATAGATGTGTATCACACAGCACAGACGCAGATATATCATTTATGGGCCACATACTGGTATATGTTAGTAAACCTGTATGATGTGCATATATACTGACAGTTAAGATGTACATAGCTGTAAACCTGTGTGTTACAACAGGACTCCATTACAACATGTTCTGTACGTATAAGTGTATGAGCATGCTCACTGTGGCCTTCTGTAGTTAGAATCAGAGTGCATCCCAAACAGCCCTGTGCTACTAAGTGTATGAGCGTGTCCACTGTCAACTTGTGTAACTGGAGTCAGTGCATCTAAACAAGCCCTTTGTTTCTACAAGCCCTTTGTTTCTAAGTGTATGAGCACGCCCAGTATAACCTTGTGTAGTTGGAGTCAGACTGCATCCCAAATGGCCATGTGCTACTAAGTATATGAACATGCCCACTGTCACCTTGTGTAATTGGAGTCAATGCATCCAAAAAAGTCCTGTGATTGTAAGTGTATGAGCATGCCCACTGTAACCCCGTATAGTGATAGTAGTAGTCCATTCCACAGATGGACATACTCCAGTACAGGATTGTTGTGCTACAAATACACCTCTCAGGCCTACCTATGTCTTACCTGCAGATGATGTGTCTTGTTTGTGCATACAGATTGTAATGGACTCCTACTTTAAACACGCATGTTTACAGCTATGTACATCTTAACTGTCAGTATCCCTGTTGATGTCCTCAATCATAGAAGGGCATTCTGACTGCCTGTAATAGTGGCTTGTAGATAGGCAGGAGTTCTGATCCCACCACTGGCAACTGTGTGTGTGTGTGTGTGTGTGTGTGTGTGTGTGTGTGTGTGTGTGTGTGTGTGTGTGTGTGTGTGTGTGTGTGTTTGTGTGTACAAATCCCTGAGTGTACTTGTGTCTACATCCTGTCATGAGAGAGGGTTTTACTGCTTTCCAAAGAGAAACCTCCTTTTCCACTGGCCTTTATCCTTGTCATCTCCTAAATCACCCTTTCCCCCTTCCCCACTCCAAGTAATCATTCCTGTGATGTCACCCAGCTCAGACACAGAATCAGATTAACTGTATTGGGATGCACTCTGATTCTAACTACAGAAGGCCACAGTGGGTATGCTCATACACTGATACGTACAGAACATGTTGTAATGGACTCCTATTGTAAACTTTCACGTTTACAGCTATGCACATCTTAACTGTCAGTATATATGTAATTGTATGGGTTCTGTGCCACATCCCCCAACTGCTTACCACTCTACTAGTAATCTTTACATAGGCAAGACTTGTAAGCACAATACTGGCAAGTGTTTGTGTGTGTGTGACTACACTGTAGCCAGGCATACACATGTGTTATGTCTTTTAACATGATGCACACCAAGGTAGTCATCTGTGGTGAGTGGAGTCTACAAAATATTACATAGGTAGGAATAGAAAAGAATAGACAGTTAAGAATGACTACTGTTGGGTATGTTATTTTCCTGTGCCACTGTCGAGCAGTGACACAGAAGTAATCCCCGGGGTGTATTTTCTTACCCATCACCCCCCCAACTCCACAATGCCTGGGGTGTATTTCCTTACCCATCATTCCCCACCCCAAACTCCATATACACAACAACCATCCCTTCTCTGGTGAACTAATTAAAATGTAAATGTTATAATACAAGAGTTGCTTGTGTTTTGTGTACACTTCAATTCCTTTGGAATCCTTCTGTGTCACAAAGGGTGTTCAGAGATGTGTATTTATATGGCTATAAATGTGTCTGTGTATATACATATATATATATATATATATATATATATATATATATAATGTGTGTGTGTGTGTGTATACACATCACAGAAATGCATATACATATATATTTAGTATGTATTTGTAATAGCTGTACATATGTAGACTTGTCTTTGTTGTTTCACAAAGTACAGCACATTAAAAGGTACTGTACATATGCACACAAAGTGACTGTCCCATGTGTTTTCAGTACTGTGGAATACCTGTAGTAAAAGGTGTATTCTAAAAACCATGAAAAATGTGTATAATTTAGATGGCTTAGCAGTAAGTCCAATGACTATGTTGTGCATGGTTCATGGTTCAAGACCTGCAAGGGTTGTTAATAACTTTGTTTAGGCCAGCATAATACACTTTTAAGCGGTTGTACATGTGTTTTCTCGACAGTAAGCAGCGGCTAAACATGTTTAAAAGAAATGTAAAACTCGCAGTACACTTGAAATGCCCTTCTTTGGTAATCCTGCTGATGTCATTCATTGTGAAATACACCTTTGGGGAAGAAGTGCTTCAGTAATGTCTGTGGCACGTACTATAACTGCGTACTGCTGTAGTGTAATAAACTGTGGCACGTACTATAACTGCGTACTGCTGTAGTGTAATAAACTAGTTAGGTAGGGGTTTGAATACCAGAGATGACGTGTGTGTGTGTGTGTGTGTGTGTGTGTGTGTGTGTGTGTGTGTGTGTGTGTGTGTGTGTGTGTGTGTGTGTGTGTGTGTGAGACTTGTATCCTCTGTAGTGGTGGTTGTAAGTGTGGGCAATGTGGTGGCGGTTTTGCATATTTCGTATGTTGGCCGTTCTCTATATCACAATGTCAACCATACAGGGATAACAGATGTACATTAGCTGTTAGGCTGGGGTGCAAAGCCATACCCATACTTGTGACATCAAGGCCAGCCAATCACAGTTAGCAACCCCACTATTACCCAGAGCGCACACTCAACCCATGTGTCATATGCACACACATGCCTAGGCAACAGCCAATATGTGGGTAGTACACTGCATATTGGCCACTGATAGTAACTATTCAGTGATAGCAGTGGGCTACAGATGGCATGTCACCCTGGCCATCTGTCCAATATGTACGTACATGCACACAGTGCACCTCCACCATGTTCCCCAATGGACACCTGCACCACCTATGGTGGCTTCACATGTGACTCACAATGAACATACTATGCCTGACGACACGCTTATAACTGCTTTACAGTGCCTTAATCACTCTGTATCCATTGGACCTTGTTCTGCCTAGCAACAAAATAAACAACCTCTGCTAGGCTTGAACCCAGGTTCATGAACACCATAGCCAAAGTGATTTACCTCTAAGCCACCCCAGATATACATAATCCTGCTGTATTCACGAACATATCATCCGGCCCAGTCATTCAACAGTACAGAGAATGTATTCCAACATGTAGATGTATGTGTGTGTGAAAATATATTAATGTCTACACAGATGCAAATGTGTGTGTGTGTGTGTGTGTGTGTGTGTGTGTGTGTGTGTGTGTGTGTGTGTGTGTGTGTGTGTGTGTGTGTGTGTGTATATATATATATATATATATATATATATATATATATATATATATATCCACATATGTGTAAGCAGATATTTATATCTATATTGGTATATACAGGCATACATCTGTAAATAAGGTGGGAACATGGCAGAAACATATATGTCCACATGTACCATGCATGGGGTTGGCAGGCATAAACAACAGACGTCATGCATGAATAGGTACTTACCCCACAGCCACAGAAACATATATGTGCACACGTACCATGAATGAGGTTGACAGGCACAAACAACATATGTCATGCACGAATAGGTATTCCCCTACAGCCAAACATGTCTGCCCTGCAATACACTACCAACTGTTACAGATCCCATAACCAGGATCTTACACAACAAGGCCACAAGATGTTGACAGTACCCCATCCCACCTGTATGATGTCAGGTTGGTATCAGTAACATATCAAGCAGTACAATCAGTCTCATAATGACTCCCATTTTGCAGTCATCTGTTACCTTTGTTAGCCAGAGTCCCATACTGTTGGCCTGTATTACAGAGATGTAGATTTCAAACAACAGTGGTCCCAGGACTGAACCCTGAGGTACTCCACCTGTCACTTGTCTGGGGATGAATTTGGAGATGGCTACACCTACACTTTGGGTTCTGTCAGTAAGCCATGTGGCAAACCATCAAGTGGCATAGGGATGCATGGCTGGATTAGTATGTTAATCTATGTTTCCAGACTGGTGTATGGTATTGAAGGGCTTGCCAAGGTCCACATAGGTGTTGTGCACTGCCTTACCCTCTTCAACAGCTATGCAGACTGAGTCAAAGCAGACAATCAGTTTCAGGAGGCAAGAGTGACCCTCCATGAGCCCAATCTGTGTGGGGTCCAGTGTTTGAGGGTTGCCAATGTCTGTGTTCAAAACCTCCCTGATAATGCATTCCATGGCCATGCAGATCAGGCTTGTCAGACTGATGTGACAGTAGTTCCAGGGATCCAAGGTGGATCCCCCCTTGTGGAGTGGGATAACTGCAGCTGTGCACCACTCAGTGGGCACCAGGTCTGATGTGAGGTTATGATTACACATGACAGTCTGGTCCCATGGATGATGTATTCTTAGCTGTGGATAGTGCGGTTTCTGCCTGTGTGGCCATGATTACTGGCCAATGGAACTCTGTTCATATTGTCATGGGCCCTTTTGGGGGTGAGAGGGGGTGACTGTGGCACTAAACCAATCCGCCAGGATATTGGCACAATCCGTGGGAGCAGTCTGTGTAATGCCATTTTGTCATAGCTCAGAGCACTTCTCAGCATTGAGAGTTAGATTCTGGACATAACTATAGAATGCTGTGTGATTGTCTATGGAATCTGTGGTGATTTTAGTTACTTAACCAGTTTTGGAGGATTCCATGAGGGATCTCAACATCTTACTGTGGCTGGTAAGGGAGTTGTTTGCATCCTTGGAGTATCCTTTTTACTTGAAAAGTGTCTACCTTCTGTTGTATACTCTGTTAATGGCAGGAGACCACCAGCCTGGCTTGCTTATTTGGGAGGTGAGTGTTGTGGTTCCATGTGGGATGTCAGGAATCATGCACAAGTGGATGTGCTCACACAGTACCTTAGTGCAGGATTCATCAGTAGAACTGTCAGCTCCTGTCTCCATGGGTATCACAAACATTGTCACTTTTGCCTTGAGTAGCATGAAGTTGGCTTTGGAGAGGTTTTTTATGGACAACTGTATATATATTCCTTTCACATGTTCACTTTGATTAGCCTATGGTGGGATTACTATGGTGAAACCTCAGTCTCATGTACTGTTGTGATGACTTAATGGTTAGCTACTGTGACTATGATGTACAGGGTCCTGGGTTCATGACCTTCAAAGGTGGGTTATTTTGGTCTGGCCAGGGCAGTGGTTAATGCATACAGACTAAATGTGGCAATTTAGTTAGTCACACTCAATACAATTCAAATGCACTACATTGGCAATCCTGCTGATGTTCATAGGTTCATACAATGTCAATCACTGGGGAGTACACCTTTGGGGAAACGAGTATTTCAGCAATCTCTGTGGTGTGTGCTATAACAGTGTAATGCTGTAGTGTGATATAGAACTATGGTAGGGGTTCCAGTCTCACACATGGGAGTTGTGGATGCTTTTATGTCTGTTCCTATGCCTGTGTAGATAGCACTGCATGTTTGGCTAGTCACACTCACTGCAATTCATTGGCCCTACTTTGGCAATCCTGCGAATGTCACCCACCTAGAAATTCACCTCTGGGTATGCTGTAATTTAGTAATCTCTGCAGTGCATCCTGTAACTGCTGTAGTGTGGTAAAGTAGTTAGGTGTTCTAATCCCAGACCTGGCAACTGTGTGTGTTCATCTGTCTGTCTCTGCCTGAGTAGAGAACAATGCTTTTTAGAGTAGTCACACTCCATACAATTCACATACCCAACTTTGCCAAGGCATTCAGGATTAGGCTGCTGATGTCACCCACCTGGAAATATACATCTGGGAACCTTGTATCCCAGTAATCTCTATAGCACATGCTATAAGTGCATAATACTGTAGTGCGATGAACTAATTAGATAGGAGTTCTATTCCAAGACATGGCAGGTGCTTGTGTATGTGTTTCTCAGTCATACCCTGTGTGGAGGTGGAGGTGTGTGTGTGTGTGTGTGTGTGTGTGTGTGTGTGTGTGTGTGTGTGTGTGTGTTTCTCAGTCATATCCTGTGTGGAGGTGGCTGTGAGTGTCTAACTGGACTTGTTGAGGAGTGGGTTTTTTACTTTTACTATATGGTGGCCATATTATATGTCACAATGTCCACCTGATGAGGATTGCAGATTTCAATCAGCCAAGAGACTGGGTTGGTAAGCCATAACCCTACATCTGATAAAAGGCCTGGTGAACAAAGTAAGCAATCCTAATATTACCCAGAATACTGTCTGAACCCATGTCTCATACAGAAACACACTTGCCTAGAAGACTGCTGATACATTCCTAGTACCTTGCATATTGTTGACAGATAGTAAGCATGGTGTGATTGCAGTGGGCTGCAGAGGGCATGGCACCCTGTCCACTGGTACAACAGGTACATAATTGTGGACAATACACCTTCACTATGTTCCCCACTGGACGCCTGCAACATATGTGGTGCCATCAAATTTGATCCACAAAGGACATACAATGCCTTACACACATGCCCTGTATGGACAGATGCCACTGACACCAGGGAATACCTGTATCATGCTATCAATGCAGGTGGCACCGGGCACCAGCACATTTGTAGAAGAATTGGGCAGTATGGACCTCCCCTACAATCTTCCTGCACATCCCTAGCTATCTTGCCTACTGTCTTTTCCTCTTTGTGCCCCTTTTTTACCACCTTCCTGCAATGAGCGCGTCTATGCCTGTTTGCGCGGGGGTAAGTGGGAGTAATCACTTTTAAGCAGCAGTAGGTGGGTTTCAGCCTGTTTGCACGGGGGTAAACACTGCCTACACAGGTTAAGTAATCTAGAAGCTAATTGAGTGTGAGAAACTGTAAACGACTGTTAGCACTGCTTCCCGATGTGCAAACACGCTAACTAGTATTTTACTTACTACTGCTTATTTATGCTCATACCTGCTTACTAGTGCCTTACTCATTATGATATTGACACTTCACTCCAATTCACATTTAAATGTTATTATGCAGGTTATACAGCAAACAGATGTCAAAATATGTTCATATACAGATTTCCAGTGGAAAATGGTATGTGCTGCAGTGGGATTCGAACTGGGAATGTCTGTTTGCTAGGTGGATGCTCTAACCACTACACTATTGCCGTGCTGCTTCATTTGTATATATACCCATATACCCATGGATCCTAGTTCCCCAAACGCCCACCCCAACACTTCACTGATACAGCAGTCATCCATTCTCCAGTTGGAAACATGGTTTATCCACACCACTACACATTGGCCACCCTCTACTCCTCTGGACCCATTCCATGGGTTGACTCGATCCAAGTATCCTCAGACATCCCAACCTTTTAGTCCACAAATGTTGGTGAAATGAGTGACCAATAGGACATTATTCCCAATTTTTGGGTTGTCCCACCTGGGACACACATCTTTATTTCAAGATTAGACTCTATACTTCATTACATCGTTACTTCAATTAACAAGACACTAAAATAAATTAATAACTAAGACTGTATGATAACGCACACGTTACACATGAAAACTAATAATGTATGAGTTTGGCAAAATTATATTACAAATAAGACCAGTTTAGTGATTGGAGTTGACGTAGCTGGCAAATCACAGCAATGATTCAAATATTTCATAAAGAGAAAGTCTTCACATTTTATTTTTTTGAGAACTGTACTAACTTCAAACAAAATACACACTTCTGAATTTTTGCAAATTTGTCCCTTCCATCTATCTTCTCATAACTCTAATACTATAGTACTGCAATATACAACGGAAACAAAACAACTTATTTTGCCTTGGAATTTTCTATTCCAGCAAAATCGTGCAAAATGTCGCAAAGAAATAAAATTATATATATATATAAATATATATATATATATATATATATATATATATATATATATATATATATATATTTTTTTTTTTTTTTTTTTATATACAAACCAAATGAAAAAGGAAACGACCAAAATAGCACCAAATACGAGACCCTTGTCGGCAAAAACACAGCTCCAGATAAATCCTGAACGCAATTTTATTTGTAAAAACAACAAAGCGTTTTCACCACAGGATTCTGTGGCTTCCTCAGAGAAAATAAAACAACAGGAAAAAACACTCCACAGAAATATATTAAAATCAGGAAGTGACATATTACAATTTCCTGAAACCAGGTGGTATTGCATATTATAATCAAATGTAATAGCGCAGGTACGCCTGCACACAAACCAACCAAGAAATCTTATATGCAGACCACCTACCAAATAAAAAAAGAGAGTACACATTCGATCTATTAAGAATGAAAATGCTACACTTTATAATAAAATGATTAATAAAATAATTAAAAAGTTTAAGTCATTAATCAACAGACCAGCCCTCCCTCAGGTTAATATGTATCAAGAAAATGCAACAATGCCTTTTTCTTTTCTACAGCACAAGCAAATATTATATGAATGATGTGCAATCACACAGCAATACTACAAAGCCAGTATTGGCATTATAAAAGATGTCTATATGTGTGTCAACAAGTTCTTATAATTGAACTCATTGTTACCTAGGTATGCCTATCTAAGGTAACTCCTTAATTTCAACACAGGGGTAATATTGCAGTTGCTGTTAAGTCCAGGGTGTCTAAATGCATCCAACCGCATCTGCCATTCTAATTCTCGATTCTCCAGAATTAATGAGAATGGGCCACCCCTGATTTTCAATGGTACATGGTCTATGGCCATGAAGTGGAAGCCATGACCCGGGTTCAAGCCAATGTGCTTTGCCAGTGCGTTGTCACTCTTGCCGTTCTTGATGGCATACATATGTTCATACACTCGGTCACGGACCCTACGGTCCGTCTTTCCGATGTAGAACGCTTGGCAACAATCACACATGGCTATATATATGATGGATTTGCTCTCACAGTTCAATGGGAAACGAATAAGATATTTTTTGTCCCTGACCATGAATGTTTCACCTGTTCTAACCTTGTTACAAAATTTACAAAAACCACATGGGTACATCCCTCTCTTTTTATTAAAAGTATATTGGGACACATCCCTTTGTAGCATTTCCTTAAGGTTGTTTTCTCTTCTAAAGATAAACCTAGGTACACTACCCAATTTGTCAGCCAAAAAAGTATTAGAAGTTATAAAATGCCAGTTCTTACGTATTATGGCTAAAATTCCTTTAGAATTTTTACTAAAGGTGGTAATGAAACTCAACGAGAAGTCACATTCCTCACCAACAGATGTTATCTTCACTGTGTCACAAGTGCTGGAGTTCAAACCAGCAGGGGCTATGTTGTTAATGGGCCCAGGCTGTGTAAAAGCTGACTGAGCTAATAAAGGTTTGTAAAAACCATTAAGTCTTTTGCTAGCAACTTCCTCAATCAGGTCAGATAACATTCGGTCAGGGTACCCTCGTTTTTTAAACATTTCCCTCAATAATTCACATTCTTTAGTAAAGTCAATCATAGTACTGCACATTCTCCCTGCCCTCACCAGTTGTCCCTTTACAATGGACCGTTTCTGTTGGTACGGATGGACACTGGAAAAGTGCAGGAAAGAATTGCAGTATGTAGGTTTTCTAAACACTGTCGACGTTAAGTTGTTACATCTAGAATCCTTCACTAACTTGACATCGAGATAGTCTATCTCAGAAACAGAAGTTGAACGTGAATTTTAGAAACTCCGTTGTCGAGTTCAAAATTTCAACGAAAGCTGCAGCATCAAGTTTTGAGCCCCTAAACAATATAAAAATATCGTCAAGGAACCTGGTGTAATACATGACAGGCCCCATCAAACTAGGAATCTTCCTTAAAACATTGGCCTCCCAGTAGCCCATAACGTAATTAGCGACGCTAGCACCACAAGGGGAGCCCATCGCTACACCACGTTTCTGGAGAAAAAATTCCCCATTAAAGGTGAAATAGTTAGAAGTCAGAACAATCTCTAGTAGTTCAGTGACTAGGTCTACCTCCAATCTAGAGGCCCCAAAGTCCTCAAGCAACAAACCTATCCACTCTACCGCCTCCTGGTGTGGTATGGAGGTGTATAGGTCTACCACATCAATGGTTAGGAAGTTGTTCTCACCGTTAAATGGGATACCACTGATCTTGTCAAGAAAGGACCAAGAGTCTTTGCAAATGCTAGTGATAGCTTTGATGTATGTGTCCAATATGTTGTTAATAAGTTTTGAACAAGGGTACGTAATAGACGACCTCCCATCAATCAAGGCCCTCATAGGGGGGTTATTAATGTCCTTGTGAATCTTGGGGATTCCAAACATGACAGGTATTTTTGGTAAGTTTATATCAATATAGTTGTACAAGTCAATGTCTATTTTCCCTTCAAGGAACAAGTCACTAAAATAACCCCTAATTCTATGGTACTGTCCATTGACTTCGCTCTTCGAAGACTTAATGTAAGCACTGGAATTCAGTACACTGGACATTTTCTCATTATAGGTGAGGTCGTCAAGTAACACCAACCCACCACCTTTATCAGGTTTAATAAGGCGTACGGGTAAACGACAAAGCTCGTCTAACAATGTAAGTTGTTCCCTGGGGATGTTAAATTCACCACTGTTTTCCACATTTTTCTTGTTACTAGCAAGATGCCTAAAATCCACTTCACATATGTTCTCAAATAGTTGTAACAATACATGTAGTGGTGGATTAAACACACTGGGCAATTTCAAAACCGGCAAATTGCCATCACTACCAATGACGCCTAAGTTAGTTGCATCATGTTGTTGGTTAAACACTAATTTTAAGTTCAACTTCCTCACAAAGCATTTCAAATCTATAATATCCCTAGAAATGCTTCCAAATCTACTTGGGACGAATGAATTACCAAAAGCTAGTAATTCGATTAATTGTTCGTCCAAGATAATATCAGAGAAGTTGTAGATCTTAAAATCACCCTTCCTATTAGTAAGTATAACAGGTCGAACGTTTACAACAGGTGACGCCGGTGGACTAGGTGTGGGGGACCCATTAGCAACCAAATCAAAAGTTAATTGGTCCGATTCTTCCTCTTGTTCATGTAAGGCCTGTTGTTGCGTTGGCCTAAAAAATTACCATTACTATGGTTGGCTTTTTTGTTGTTAGAACCTTGATTATAATGGTTGTTGCTAGACCCTCCATTGTTTCTGGCAAAGCCTTTAATTCTGTTACTACGTCTAAGACCAGTACTGGCTTCGCCCTCATTATTCTCCTCAACTATGTCGCCCAAACCACAATTATCATCCTCAACCTCAGACATCTGAGTGTTACTTACAAGATTAGGCAACATGACATTAGACACCACCAGTCTAGGATATGCACTGTTGTTCAGATAGGCCGACCTGTCTCTTGCCAATTTTTTAATTTTGTTGGCCTTTAATTTCAGTAACAAAGTGTCAATACTAGACAATATCCGGCCGTAGTCAAATTTATACCTAGTAAAATCCAGGTCTGCTTTTATGTCATTGTCCAAACTGCTAATCTCACCTACTAGCAAGTCAATGTGTGAGGCATAATGCTTAATGATTAGTTCTAAAAGTTGGACACCTTGCTGCTGAAAAAGTGTCTCCAAATCTGTGAAAAACGCCCGGTCGACGAGTAGCCCTGATGGTGCGAAGTTGTTCCGCAACCCCTTAGGTATAAGGTTCTCAGTAATGCATTGCATAAAATATGCCGACTCAAGTTGTAGTTTTTTCAATTTAAGTAGTTTAATATCAAACAGTTTTAGCTTGTCAGCTAAACATTCATTTTTAGCATTCGACTCGTCATTGCTGGAAGACGTACCTTGCTGGCCAAAAGAAAGGTGAGCAGTATTCAAAAGCCAGTCACCCAAATTCGGTAAGCCAGGATTCGCAACATCAGGTCTATTATTTATACCTGGGGTTGCTGTTCCAAGAACTTCCATTCGCGAGTTGGAAACTCCGTCGGTACCGTTGCTCCTTGCAGCAGTAGCATAACTAGGATGTCGCACAAAAGCTCCTCCGTGTCCGGACTCGTTGTCAAACAGTGGAAATTCTCCATTCAAGGTGTTCGATAACACCATGTTAGAATTACTGGACAAGCATTGCCCATACAGCTGGCCAGGAGGAATAACATCTTCAAGGCTGACCTGACTCAATCCATTGAAATTGGCGGAACCAGATGCCAACTCTGTAGGTGGATGCATGGCGTGCTGCATAGCGTCCATCCGAGAGTTAAGCTGGTCCAATCTGCGAGAAAGACCGGCAAGTAAGCCGGCAACATCATTGCTAGTGTCCTCGTTGCCACCTGCCATATGATTGTAGAGCTGCGGACTGCCAGGACTAACAGGGCTCCTCGTAGCCATGAGACAAACAAACCAAATGAAAAAGAAAACGACCAAAATAGCACCAAATACGAGACCCTTGTCAGCAAAAACACAGCTCCAGATAAATCCTGAACGCAATTTTATTTGTAAAAACAACAAAGCGTTTTCACCACAGGATTCTGTGGCTTCCTCAGAGAAAATAAAACAACAGGAAAAAACACTCCACAGAAATATATTAAAATCAGGAAGTGACATCTTACAATTTCCTGAAACCGGGTGGTATTGCATATTATAATCAAATGTAATAGCGCAGGTACGCCTGCACACAAACCAACCAAGAAATCTTATACGCAAAGACCACCTACCAAATAAAAAAAGAGAGTACACATTTGATCTATTAAAAACGAAAATGCTACACTTTATAATAAAATGATTAATAAAATAATTAAAAAGTTTAAGTCATTAATCAACAGACCAGCCCTCCCTCAGGTTAATATGTATCAAGAAAATGCAACAATGCCTTTTTCTTTTCTACAGCACAAGCAAATATTATATGAATGATGTGCAATCACACAGCAATACTACAAAGCCAGTATTGGCATTATAAAAGATGTCTATATGTGTGTCAACAAGTTCTTATAATTGAACTCATTGTTACCTAGGTATGCCTATCTAAGGTAACTCCTTAATTTCAACACAGGGGTAATATTGCAGTTGCTGTTAAGTCCAGGGTGTCGCCATTCTAATTCTCGATTCTCCAGAATTAATGAGAATGGGCCACCCCTGATTTTCAATGGTACATGGTCTATGGCCATGAAGTGGAAACCATGACCCGGGTTCAAGCCAATGTGCTTTGCCAGTGCGTTGCCACTCTTGCCGTTCTTGATGGCATACATATGTTCATACACTCGGTCACGGACCCTACGGTCCGTCTTTCCGATGTAGAACGCTTGGCAACAATCACACATGGCTATATATATGATGGATTTGCTCTCACAGTTCAATGGGAAATGAATAAGATATTTTTTGTCCCTGACCATGAATGTTTCACCTGTTCTAACCTTGTTACAAAATTTACAAAAACCACATGGGTACATCCCAAACATATCAAACTACTTAAATTGAAAAAACTACAACTTGAGTCGGCATATTTTAGGCAATGCATTACTGAGAACCTTATACCTAAGGGGTTGCGGAACAACTTCGCACCATCAGGGCTACTCATCGACCACAGATTTGGAGACACTTTTTCAGCAGCAAGGTGTCCAACTTTTAGAACTAATCATTAAGCATTATGCCTCACACATTGACTTGCTAGTAGGTGAGATTAGCAGTTTGGACAATGACATAAAAGCAGACCTGGATTTTACTAGGTATAAATTTGACTACGGATATTGTCTAGTATTGACACTTTGTTACTGAAATTAAAGGCCAACAAAATTAAAAATTGGCAAGAGACAGGTCGGCCTATCTGAACAACAGTGCATATCCTAGACTGGTGGTGTCTAATGTCATGTTGCCTAATCTTGTAAGTAACACTCAGATGTCTGAGGTTGAGGATGATAATTGTGGTTTTAGTTGAGGAGAATAATGAGAAGTGAGCCAGTACTGGTCTTAGACGTAGTAACAGAATTAAAGGCTTTGCCAGAAACAATGGAGGGTCTAGCAACAACCATTATAATCAAGGTTCTAACAACAAAAAAGCCAACCGTAGTAATGGTAATTTTTAAACAACAGGCCTTACATGAACAAGAGGAAGAATCGGACCAATTAACTTTTGATTTGGTTGCTAATGGGTCCCCCACACCTAGTCCACCGGCGTCACCTGTTGTAAACGTTCGACCTGTTATACTTACTAATAGGAAGGGTGATTTTAAGATCTACAACTTCTCTGATATTATCTTGGACGAACAATTAATCGAATTACTAGCTTTTGGTAATTCATTCGTCCCAAGTAGATTTGGAAGCATTTCTAGGGATATTATAGATTTGAAATGCTTTGTGAGGAAGTTGAACTTAAAATTAGTGTTTAACCAACAACATGATGCAACTAACTTAGGCGTCATTGGTAGTGATGGCAATTTGCCGGTTTTGAAATTGCCCAGTGTGTTTAATCCACCACTACATGTATTGTTACAACTATTTGAGAACATATGTGAAATGGATTTTAGGCATCTTGCTAGTAACAAGAAAAATGTGGAAAACAGTGGTGAATTTAACATCTCCAGGGAACAACTTACATTGTTAGACGAGCTTTGTCGTTTACCCGTACGCCTTATTAAACCTGATAAAGGTGGTGGGTTGGCGTTACTTGACGACCTCACCTATAATGAGAAAATGTCCAGTGTACTGAATTCCAGTGCTTACATTAAGTCTTCGAAGAGCGAAGTCAAAGGACAGTTCCATAGAATTAGGGGTTATTTTAGTGACTTGTTCCTTGAAGGGAAAATAGACATTGACTTGTACAACTATATTGATATAAACTTACCAAAAATACCTGTCATGTTTGGAATCCCCAAGATTCACAAGGACATTAATAACCCCCCCTATGAGGGCCTTGATTGACGGGAGGTCGTCTATTACGTACCCTTGTTCAAAACTTATTAACAACATATTGGACAAATACATCAAAGCTATCTCTAGCATTTGCAAAGACTCTTGGTCCTTTCTTGACAAGATCAGTGGTATCCCGTTTAACGGTGAGAACAACTTCCTAACCATTGATGTGGTAGACCTATACACCTCCATACCACACCAGGAGGCGGTAGAGTGGATAGGTTTGTTGCTTGAGGACTTTGGGGCCTCTAGATTGGAGGTAGACCTAGTCACTGAACTACTAGAGATTGTTCTGACTTCTAACTATTTCACCTTTAATGGGGAATTTTTTCTCCAGAAACGTGGTGTAGCGATGGGCTCCCCTTGTGGTGCTAGCGTCGCTAATTACGTTATGGGCTACTGGGAGGCCAATGTTTTAAGGAAGATTCCTGGTTTGATGGGGCCTGTCATGTATTACACCAGGTTCCTTGACGATATTTTTATATTGTTTAGGGGCTCAAAACTTGATGCTGCAGCTTTCGTTGAAATTTTGAACTCGACAACGGAGTTTCTAAAATTCACGTTCAACTTCTCAGTTTCTGAGATAGACTATCTCGATGTCAAGTTAGTGAAGGATTCTAGATGTAACAACTTAACGTCGACAGTGTTTAGAAAACCTACATACTGCAATTCTTTCCTGCACTTTTCCAGTTTCCATCCGTACCAACAGAAACGGTCCATTGTAAAGGGACAACTGGTGAGGGCACGGAGAATGTGCAGTACTATGATTGACTTTACTAAAGAATGTGAATTATTGAGGGAAATGTTTAAAAACTGAGGGTACCCTGACCGAATGTTATCTGACCTGATTGAGGAAGTTGCTAGCAAAAGACTTAATGGTTTTTACAAACCTTTATTAGCTCAGTCAGCTTTTACACAGCCTGGGCCCATTAACAACGTAGCCCCTGCTGGTTTGAACTCCAGCACTTGTGACACAGTGAAGATAACATCTGTTGGTGAGGAATGTGACTTCTCGTTGAGCTTCATTACCACCTTTAGTAAAAATTCTAAAGGAATTTTAGCCATAATACGTAAGAACTGGCATTTTATAACTTCTAATACTTTTTTGGCTGAAAAATTGGGTAGTGTACCTAGGTTTATCTTTAGAAGAGCAAACAACCTTAAGGAAATGCTACAAAGGGATATGTCCCAATATACTTTTAATAAAAAGAGAGGGATGTACCCATGTGGTTTTTGTAAATTTTGTAACAAGGTTAGAACAGGTGAAACATTCATGGTCAGGGACAAAAAATATCTTATTCGTTTCCCATTGAACTGTGAGAACAAATCCATCATATATATAGCCATGTGTGATTGTTGCCAAGCGTTCTACATCGGAAAGACGGACCGTAGGGTCCGTGACCAAGTGTATGAACATATGTATGCCATCAAGAACGGCAAGAGTGACAACGCACTGGCAAAGCACATTGGCTTGAACCCGGGTCATGGCTTCCACTTCATGGCCCTAGACCATGTACCATTGAAAATCAGGGGTGGCCCATTCTCATTAATTCTGGAGAATCGAGAATTAGAATGGCAGTTGCGGTTGGATGCGTTTAGACACCCTGGACTTAACAGCAACTGCAATATTACCCCTGTGTTGAAATTAAGGAGTTACCTTAGATAGGCATACCTAGGTAACAATGAGTTCAATTATAAGAACTTGTTGACACACATATAGACATCTTTTATAATGCCAATACTGGCTTTGTAGTATTGCTGTGTGATTGCACATCATTCATATAATATTTGCTTGTGCTGTAGAAAAGAAAAAGGCATTGTTGCATTTTCTTGATACATATTAACCTGAGGGAGGGCTGGTCTGTTGATTAATGACTTAAACTTTTTAATTATTTTATTAATCATTTTATTATAAAGTGTAGCATTTTCGTTCTTAATAGATTGAATGTGTACTCTCTTTTTTTATTTGGTAGGTGGTCTTTGCATATAAGATTTCTTGGTTGGTTTGTGTGCAGGCGTACCTGCACTATTACATTTGATTATAATATGCAATACCACCTGGTTTCAGGAAATTGTAAGATGTCACTTCCTGATTTTAATATATTTCTGTGGAGTGTTTTTTCCTGTTGTTTTATTTTCTCTGAGGAAGCCACAGAATCCTGTGGTGAAAACGCTTTGTTGTTTTTACAAATAAAATTGCGTTCAGGATTTATCTGGAGCTGTGTTTTTGCCGACAAGGGTGTCGTATTTGGTGCTATATTTTTATATATATATATATATATATATATATATATATATATATATATATATATATATATAGATGACAAGCATTTCATGACAGTCTAAGAAAGGCCTGCACTGTTACAAAGACCATGCATTTTGCATGATATTGAGTCGGGATATATAAGCCACAGTGCAGAGAAGAGGGTCACTGTCTTTTCTGTAATGAACTATAAATAAATGTTTATTTATTTAACATCTGTTAACTGAGTATGCAGACTGTTCCAATGAGTCAGGACTCCATTCAGTCATGACTTGAGCCTTAGAAGCCCAACAACACAACTAAACAAAGTATGAAGTCTAGCCAAAGCCAAATATAATTGGAGGGGGACATACTGGGATCAATTCAATATCTCTGCTTGACAGAGGCTCAGTAAATTGAACAATGGGGTGGCGTAAGCTGACACCTTGGCTAGGCTTATAAATTCCCTTGAGCAGATAGCCTAGTACCTATCTATGAACCTATGAACCTATTACATTTATGGTTATGCACAACCTATTATTCTATCTACTGTCGAGGTTTGTAGGGGCACTTTCATGTTATTTATGTCTGCAAAAGGAATGAATGTGGTACAGGGAATGTACATCTACATATAGATGTATGTATTTGTGTATGCATATATATTTATAACGAACTGGCTGACCTCCACGTGGCGGTCCAATTAGAACTGGGCCATCCAACCCTGACACACCTGGATCCATAATTTCATACCCATGGTTCCTCCACCCCACCCGAGTTCCACATACACACAATCCATCCATTCTCCAGTTGTTATCCCAGCCATAACACACCTCCACACATTGCCCTCTTCCCAGTGTTAGGGACCATACACGTATGTTGTCTCAACCCATGTATCATCAGGCTCTGCCAATCTTTTAGTCCTTGAACATACCTGCCCTGCCTTGTATAATGGAAGTCCAAACAACCTGCAACTTTTGGGTAGTCCCAGCAGGGACTACCCTGTAATTGTCTGTAAGGTAGACTTATCAGGTGGACAATGTTACTCCCACTGGTAGTATCCTGCCTGTGGTTTGAGAAGCAGTGATTTGCTCACCCCTGCCCAGCTTGATATGACATAAGATGACAGCACTAAATAATACGGGAGTTGCTGTTGTTTTCCTTCTCCTTCTTTTTGTATGTTTTATTGTCACAACGTTCATTCTTCATAGATATAAATAAATAAATATATATATATATATATATATATATATATATATATATATATATATATATATATATATATATATATATATATATATTATATCTGTACATACACACGCACATACATTTACATAATTATATACATTTCCTATGCTGTTGCATGACTGTGCTGGATGATATGTTTGTGATAGCATCAGATTTATGTATATCTGCCATGGCTTTGTGACAAATCACATTGGCTGTGGTGTGCAGCGTCCTGGGTTTTGAGCTTTGCAGAGGCCATTTATTTTGTTACTGTGCAGAACATGGGCCATTGGATACAGAGTGATTAAAGCACTTTTAAGCAGTTGTGAGCGGGTGTGTGGGGGGTTGCGCGACGGCAAGCAGTGCTAACTTCCGATTACTGTTTCTTAAATTCAGTTATCTTCTACTATGCTTAATGTGTGTAGGCACTGCTTACACCCATGCAAACGCACTTAAACATGCTTACTAGCACTTACATATGTTTACTATTGCCTATTTGTGCTTAAACCTGCTTACTAGTGCCTTATTCATTATGACACTAACACTTTAATTAAATTAATTAAACATTTAATGCAGTACTCCAGTTCACATTTACATGTTATTATATAGGTTATACTGCAAAAAGATGTAAAAATATGTTCATATGCACATTCCACATGGAAAATTATATGTGCTGCAGTGGGACTCAAACCAGGAATGCCTGTTCGTTAGGCGGATGCTCTAACCACTGCACTATTGCTGTGCTGCTTCATTTGCATATATATTCCTTGTTATCCTCTTCAGCTTTTTCAGCTGTTTAACCGTAGCTAAGCGATGGGCAAACCCGCGCACCCATGGTTAGCTGTACTCGGGGTTTTAAAACAAAATAAATGGCTTGTTCATTTTATTTCTGTATACTGTTGCTGTTGTAAATATGGGGACTGTTGGTGGGGATATGCGGACACCTATGAGTGGTCTCGCTCATTTATTCAGACTTCCTGCTGTTGTACTTTGCAGGGGCATGTTTATTTTGAGAGCTCTGCTTTCAGATACGCCCCCTGCCCTTGTTCACGCTTCACATGTGCATTTAATGCAGTTCTCCAGTTCACATTTATATGTTATGTAGGTTATACAGCAAAAAGATGCACAAAATATGTTCATATGCACATTCCACATGGAAAATGATATGTGCTGTAGTGAGACACAAACCATGAATGCCTGTTTACTAGGTGGATGCTCTAACCACTACACTATTGACGTTAACATTAATTTTGCATGTTTTTTTCTATTTGGATGATTTTGACATGTAAGCTACGCTAAGCAAAGGGCAGTGACACACAAACATGATGCGCTTCGCTTACACTTTAAATAATGAAGAAATAAAAATGTAAAATAGGGACATGGGGAATTTAAATGTAATAGTTCTAGGGACAGGGGCTCAACATTCAACTATGTGCTTGTGTGTTTACTCCTTTGATTTTATTTCAGTGTTCTTGGACACTCTCAAATGCTTTGCATAAATTTCAGTATCCACAGACACTGAAATAATTGCTTACTATTAGAGGCAGGCTCTAATAGTAAGCATTGTAGGTTGTGCAACTGTGTGGGCATGTTTAAGCCTCCGTGCCATGCTTAAACATGCCCCCTGCACTTGCACACATTTCCTGTGCATGTAGAGGGTGCAGCAGTGCACCCTCATAAATATTCATATGGTGCTGCTGCACCATCTCTAAGGAGGATGCTCGGTGCAAGGCTAAAACCATCCTTGTGCCGAGCTTCATGAATCCTGGCACATGTTTATGAACAACTGATAGAGACTGTGCTATATAATAATTTTATTCTATTCAACAAAGAATTTTACCTGCAATTGGAAGGTGCGTCGATGGGTTCAGCATGTGGGGGTCTATACGCAAATGTGGTAATGCTCCAATGGGAAAAGAGATTTTTAATAAATTCACCTTACTTTTCATTTTGCAAATGCTACATGTGATTTTTAGATGATATTTTTATTTTTTGGGCAGGTCCTTCTAAAATAATTCCTGAGTTTTTAGATTATGTGAACAACTCGACAAGTTTCTTGAGATTTACCCACTCCATTGGCCTTGATGACATTTCATATTTGGATATTGGACTGATGAAAGACAGGGAACAGAAAATATTCAAATCAGAAGTTTTTAGGAAATCTTCATTCTCAAATAGTTAGTTGCACTATGATAGTTCCCACCCTCACAAACAAAAAAGAGCTGTGGTTAAAGGGCAGTTTGTAAGGGCTGCACATATGGTCACCTTCTTTAACAGTTTTTTAGATGAATGTGACAAGCTGAAAGACATGTTTATTTGTGGGGGCTATCCACTCAGTCTTGTAAATGAGGTTATGCTGGAAGTAATCAACAAGCGTGAAAGAGGGTATTTTTTGCCTATTTTGAATCAAAAGGCAGGCAACTGTAGTGTGGACAACATCTTGGATAATTATTAAGAAAATACACAATGTTCTAATACACTGAATTTTCAAAGTGTGGAGCGTAAGGAACCAAGTAATTTTAATACTGCATTTATTACTACATTCAACAGCTCAATTAGGAACATAACTGATATACTGGCCAAAAATTGGTTGGTTATTGTAAACAACAAGGACATAAGGAAACTGGTCAGCAAAAAACCTTGTATAGTGTATAGAAAGGCCAAATGCCTAAAATCTATTTTAGAGACTAGAACAAAGGGTCATAAAATTGGGAAGTTGAGTAAGTGTGGTAGTTGCAATTATTGTCCATGCATACAAGAAGGATGTAATTTTAACATTAACAATATAAAAGTGAGTTTGAATCAGAAATGTTCATGTAACAATGAGAGAGTGGTATATTGTGCATTCTGCTTAAAGTGTCCTTGTTTTTATGTAGGCAAGACAGAAAGGAAATTTAGGAACCGCATTTATGAACACCTCAGGGATATAAAATTGTAAAGAATGCATTGGCAAAACATTGTATGAAACACGTCGACCATGGTTTTAAATTTATTATCATTGAGGCACTTACCCCAGACAAAAGAGGTGGTCCATGGACATTAATTTTGGAAAAACATGAGGCTTTATGGCAACTGAGAACTAATGCCACACAGTGGCCAGGCTTAAGTGATGCATTCTCATTGTCCTGTTTTCTAAAACGTAAGGCATTAGAAAGATGCATTTTATTTATTGAACGCTTTACATGAGATTATGCTAATACTGCTTCCAGATTTATTATATTGTATTTATTATATTATATATACTTTTTGATACTAGTTTTATTATATATATGGTTTTTACATAGTTTTTAGTAATTCACAGATTTCTGAAGATTTTATGCTTTACTATGAACTGAGAACTAATGCCACATAGTGGCCAGGCTTAGTTAATACACTCTCATTGTCCTGTTTTCTAAAACTTAAGGCATTAGAAAGATGAATTTTATTTATCGTGTGCTTTACATCAGATTATGCTAATGCTGTTTCCACATTTATTATATTGTATTTTTATATTATATATATATATATATATATATATATATACCTTTTGATACTAGTTTTATTATACACAGTCTTTTACATAGTCTTTAGTAATTTACAGATTTCTGAAGGTTTTATGCTTTACTATGAACTGAGTGTGCTGGTGGGGGTGTTTTAACATTAATTAGGGGCATTGGTTTAGTTGCATAAGCTGTAATTTAATATTTAAAGAGTTGTTTTATCCTTATTTCTTTATCTGAAGAAGTCTTTGAATCAGCAGAGATGAAAGTGCTTATCTGATGGTGTGTATCTTGCTTTATAAAAGTTTTCATTGTACTACAACAGCTTGTGGAAAAAGAATAGATTTTTTACATCATTGTGATCCCCAGCTCTGCTTGTGCTCACTTTTCTTGCTATTTTTGGGGTGGAAACTGTGTTGAGTTCGAGTTAAAAGGTTGTTTAGTCTCAGGAAATGACAGACAACCTGTTTTACTTGCATCTCTTTGTTAATTGCTTTGCTCTGGCTATAATCTGATTGATCTCAGTTACAAATTGACCTGAGAGGAAGCCCACTCTGCTTTCCTTTTGATTCCCTACTTATACCCCAAATTTCCATCCATCCCATTACTCTAATATTATACTTCCTACATACACATTTCACTTGTGACTCTTTTTACAAAACCCTCTCCGATGACCAAACTACTTTTATACATATATTTCTGTTTCCTGTTTCCTACCACCCTACTTCTGTTTAATTTTTAGCCCCATTCCCAACTATCTCTCTCCCTTCAATACTGCTTTGCACTATATCCATTTATAACCACAACCTTCCCTAATAGTACATATTCATTCCATGTCATATCTCTTTCTTTTCTCAAATAAACTCTTATTTCTTCTAATTTGGCTACATTATTATACTCTAGCCTTTAAAACTCTTCTATTCCTTATATTCCAGAGAAGATACCAAGGCATCCTTCCTCTGTTCTTTTATAGAAAATATTTCTCTCCATAACCAACCTCTTCCAGGTTTTAGAATCCACCATTACTGAACCTCCTACTGTCTTACAACGTCTTGTTCCCATCTTCATTGCTACTCCCCCACTACCTGACATCTATAAAATATAGGTTCCTGTACTTAATTATGCTAGTCTACAGCTTATCCTCTATTCTTCGCCTCCTGCTATAACATCTTTCATCCTACAATGACTCAACAGTATATAGGAACATCTCTCCAACTGTGTGCTAATCACCTATCCATACTTCCTCTTTACACTCCACACATTGCACCAAACCTATTTAATATTGCCCTTCATCTTTATTCCAAATATAGACTGATTAATTGCACTTCAACTCAAATCAAAACAAAATTATGTGCAAGAATCCTCTCCAAAAAAACAAGTATGCATAATTCAGAATATACTAAAATCCCTCTAGGAGGAGATATACACCCTAATCCTGGCCATAGCTATCACAATAGACACAAAGATAATTCTCTCCCACTCACTTCTGTAACCCAACATCAGCCAACCCCCAACCCTGGTGATCTAATTTTTGCTACAATAAATGTTAGAAATATTTGTTTGTTTGCTTGCTTGACATTTGATTACTGGGATGGTTCGACTGGGTCAGAAAGAAACTATTTTTAGTGCAGGCCCAGGGAGAGCAACTTCAATAACAGAGTTTAATGTACAAACATTATAAACAGTGAATGCAGGAAAATACAATATTAAAAGAGAAATACAGTGAAATACAAATAATAGATACATTCTGATGAAGCAGATAATGCAACATTTTAACATAATAGAAAGTAAACATTATATACACATGTAGCATGTATTATTGAGACATAGCCTTAGGATATCAGCTCAGTACATTCTATGATATTCTGTGGTAAAGTCAGTGTTTATTTTTCTTTTTCTCAGGTAGAGTTAGTAGATGAGGAGGGCATAAGGCAGTTATATGGGAGAGAGACAGTAAGAGGGAAGGAGAGAACGAGTGGAGGAGAGATTAGCCAGGAACAGAGCATGGGCACAGCAAATAAAATAAATAAATAAATAAATAAAACTGCTGACCTACATACCTGGATTATCCAACATAAGCTTGATGTTCTCACTGCAACTAAAACTTGGCTAAAACCCAGCATAGATGATTCTGACGCTGTATCTCCTGGCTGTAATATCATCCATAATGACCACATAAAGAGGAAAGGTGGTGGTATTGCATTAATATTTCCCAATACCTACCACATTTTCCAGTACAGCAAACCAGCACCAAACATCTGTTCAGCATAGATTCATATTGCTTTCTTCAAAATAAATAATTATAAACAATTTTGTTTTATTGTCCTTTATATCCCTCCTGGTAACAGTGCAGCTATACTGGAAGATATCCTATACTGGATATCTATAGCATTTCCACAAGAAAAAAATTATGAGGTGATGTGAATGTCAGTTGGTTGGACATAAACTGTAACTCCCCTACATCTAGCATGAACTTATATGGTTACACACAATTAACAGTCCCACACATTATACTATGACATCAAATTCTCTATTAGACTGGGTCCTAGTATCAGACCCTAGCAAATGCTCCATCATAGATACAATGTCAGACTCTGTCAGTGATCATCTCCCAGTCTATATGACTAGACATGTCACACATCCAATTAAACAACATATTTATAAAACAACATGTAACCTTTCCAAGTTTAACCCAGAAATGTTCTGAATGAATTGATAAAGACTGTACTATTGTGCATTTGCGTGAAAACAACTGAAATGAGACTGGAACAAAAGTCTGTATCTGTTAATTTCTCAGACGTGTGCTGAACAGGTGCCAATCTTTCCTTTATGGGCCTAGCCTTTTATACTTTTCACAATGAATTCTGCAAACACTGTAGTTCAGTTAATAAGGCTTTATTAGATGTTAACAATATTCAAATATCCAAATGGTGTTTTCAATTACAGTCTGTAGAAATTCTGGAGTGCTGGTTAACAATAACAGCGTTGATAAATATATCCAAATTCTTGCATGTTTATTCTGATAATATCAGCTGAAGCAGTCTTTTCCTCCTGAATAGTATGAATATTTAAACTGACTTCTGTACTCTGGCTCGAGTGTCTATTCTGCAGTCCAAATGCTAACTTCCTTTCAGGAATGCTGGATATTTAATCTTTTCTGTATTTCAGTCCACACTAACTTACTGACTTCCCTGACTGTGTCTCAAGTACATACTCATAATACCAAAAATTCTAAATATTTTACACACCTCTTTAGCCTTGGTTTCCCAAGCTTTGTCTTGCATGTGCCTTATCTAGCATTCCATTGCAAGTACATCTTTTTCTTGAGAAAAGAACATTCTGTATTGCTGTATTTCTGCACATTTCATGCTTTATCTTTCCTTTCTAATGAATTGTCTTTCTATGAAACTAAATGCATGCATGAAAACAGAAGTTTGACTCTGTATTTTCAGGCCTATAATTCTACCTTAATGTACTATAGTGAATTCACTAAGAATATTCTCACTCTAGAATGTTCATTACTACACTTTCATCTATTAACTGGAACATCCCAAAAATCCTCCCATTAAATGATGCTGTAATTGAATTCAGTACAACTTTTGTAAATATCCTAAATTGCCTATCACCTCCTAGAAAGATGAGAATGAAAACAAATAATGCAATTTGGCTATTCAAAACTAATAGAATGCTAATTCAGGTAGAGAAAAAGAATGGAATAAATGGCCAAAATATGCAACACCTCAATATCTTGAAAACTTCAGAATGCTTCACAATCATAATAAAAAGCAAATAAATGAAGACAAACAACTATACTATAATAAGTTTCACAATAAAATTAAACATGACACTAAAACCATTAAAGAAAACTTACATGCCAACCAAAAATTCAACCCTAACCCCTCTCCTAATAACTCACCACTCAAAACTGCAATACGGTTCAACTCTTTATTTTTAGATAGTATAGCATCTCCAATTAAGGATTCCTCAATATCTAATCCCAACGCTGCCCAACAGCCACATATCACCACATCCACTTTCACCTTCAAACCTGTGCCCACATCATATATAAAACTACTCTTAAACAAACTTAAACCATGTTCTTCCTCAGTTGATGACCTTCTGAGTGAGTACCTAAATATAGCAGCTGGTAGCATTGCCTGTCCTGTCTCAATCCATATAAATAGGTCAGTCCAGGAATCCCATTTTCCTCTCCCTGGAAAAAGTCACACGTTATCCCTCTGCACAAATGAGGAAATTCAACGGATATTAATAACTTCAGACCTGTAGCAATCTTATCTCCCCTTGCCAAAATACTTGAAAAATGTATTTAAAATCAATTGCTACACTATTTCTTGAAGGAAGAACTCCTATCCCCTGCACAATATGGCTTCCATACACTTAACCTATATAGATACTGTCAATAAAGCTATAGATAATAGCAAACTAGTCTCTTCCTTATTTCCAGACTTGCTTAAAGTCTTCGAGCAGTTTGTCACAGCAAACTTCTACTTAAAATGTCCTCACTAGGTGTCTCATAACCCACCCTTCTGAAGTTCAAAAGCTACCTGTCCATAGGCATCAGTCAGTAAAATGGCATGCCATGCTCTCTCATTACCTCCCAGTCACCGCTGATATACCATGTGGCTCTATCCTTGGTCTTCTCCACTTTAACTTTTTCACCAACAACCTCTATACTTCTGCACAACAGTCCACCCTAATACAATATACAGGTGATTCCACTCACTTTTGCACATCTGACAGTAATTACTCAGGAAGCTTTAACAGCCACTGAAACAAGGCTGTGTAGCTCACAACTCATGCTCAACCCAAAAAAGACCAAACTACTACTTTTTTCTCCAAGTCCCTCTCTCACAAAAAAAAAAACAAAATTTAAAGCCCTCTTGGTTGATAATACACCTATTAGAGTCACTTTTCATAGCAAACTATTAGATGTGATAGCAGACAATAATCTTATATTAGCATATACAAAATTGTATAAGAAAAATCATCAGAAACTAAGGATGCTTTACAGATCCAAAATCTTTCTCACTGACGCAACTAAAGCTACACTTACCACTACTTATCTCCTCCTCGCTCTTCTTTATGGTGCTCCCATCCTTATTAACCTCCAGGCTCCACAAAAATGAATACTTGAACAATGCTATAACAAAGTTAATAAATTTTCAGCATATACCCCTTTCAGAACCTGCCACTGTATAGCACTGAAAACCCTAAATTGGTAAGAACTTCCACATCAAGTAATATATACACAACTTCTTACTACCTATAAAATTACCCAGCATCCATCTGCCTCTCCAGCACTAAAAAAAAATTCTACACAACTATGTTTCTAGTCAGTCATTGTGATCCAGTGACCAAAAACTCCTGTCTGTCTATAAGCCTAGCAAATCTACTGGGGATTGTTTATACTTGTACAAGGTTGCTAAGGCCTGGAAGTCCATACTTATTTATTTTTTATTTTATTTATTTGACATTTATTAACCGGGTTACTCCATCAGAGCCAGGGCCCAATTTTCAGTGGAGACCCAAGGAGAAATGGTATTAAACAAGTACGTTTTTGGGTTGATAATAACAGTTCTGTTTTTAAATACATGGTATACGAGGTGAGAATACACAATGGCAAGAAAAGTAGGAAAAGGAGGTGATAGATAGGAATGGAGTAAATGAAGTATAGCTGGGGGTAGTTATAATGTAGGTGTCACATGGGCAGGACCAGGCTGTTTGTAGGTAGTGTTTAAGTTCGTGTTTAAACAGGTGCCTTTGGGAGATACATATTATATTGAGGGGGAGTGATTTCCAGATATGTGCTAAAGAGTATTTATAAAGGGAGTTACCTATATTTTTCTTGGGTTTGTAGATTTCAAGGAGGAGTTAGTCTGATGTACAGAGGTGATGGCAGGGGGCTGTAATAGGATACAAGGTTAGAGATAGAGTGACAAGAAGAGGGATTGTTCAGGATGGAGTCAGTGATATGTAATTGTAGTAGAAGTTGGTTGGGGAACTCAGGTCATTGGAGTGTTTTAAAGGTGAGACAGTGATGGGACTTGTATGGGAGATTAGTGGCAAATCTGGCAATTTTGTTATACGTTTCTTCAAGTTTGGAAAGTAGAGTTTATTGAATGTTGGTGAGGATGGAGGCTGCATACAGTAGACAGGGTAGCAGAAGAGACTGTGCTAGGGAGAGTTTGGAAGACGGTGTATGGAATCTCTGATTATGATATAGGAGACCACATTTCTTGTAGGTTTTTGTTATACACTGTTGGATATGAATATCATATTTCAGCTCATCATCTATAATGATGCCAAGAAGTTTGGTATGTGGGCTTAATGATGGTATTGTAAGAGAAGTGATGAAAAAGGAGGATTTGAGAAGAGCTAGTGATTTAGGAGTGAAGAGAAAGAGCTTAGTTATTTAGGGGTTAAGAACAAGTTGATTGTGTGAGAGCCATGTTTCAACAGAAGAGAAGGTGTCCTTAGCAATGGCTAAGAGATCAGGAAGCCATGGGCAGTGAAGATTAGTGTAGAGTCATAGGCATATTGTAGGAGTGGAGAGCGGTTGCAAACAGAATGAAGATTATTAGTAAAAATATTGAACAGGAGGGAGCCTAAGATAGATCCTTGTGTGAAACCAGTGTTGACTGGAAGGAAAGGGGAGAAAACAGTTTGGCAGTGAATGGACTGTAGCCTATTGGAGAGGTAACTTGAGAACCAATTTATGGAGGAGCCAGAGAGATAGAGGTTGGAGAGTTTAGTTAGAAGTTTAGTGTGAGACAGTTCAAATGCCTTAGAGAGATCAAGGAATAGACATGTGGCTAGCATGTTGTTGTCTTGGGCTTCTGCAACTGTTTGGGTGAATGAGAGTAGAGTTTGGAAGTGCTTTGGTGGGGTCTAAAGCCATGTTGAGTGCAAGTTAGTAGGTTATTAATGAACAGGTGTTAAATTGGGAATGAATACACTTTTCCAGTATTTTGGAGCTGGGGGACAGGATGGCAATGGGCCTATATTTGGAAGGATCAGTAGAGTTGCTGCCCTTGTGAAGAGGGATTGTGAAGAAGGATTTCCAAATATCAGGGACACAAGCTTCAGGAATGGAGCGATTAATAAGTATAGAGACAGGATAGGTGATGATTTCAGCAGCTACTTTGAGAAAGTAGGAAGGTAGATTATCAGCGGGAGGGGAGCAGGGTTTCAGTTTGAAAATGAGACATTTGATGAAGGAGATAGGTACAGGTTTAAAAGAAAAGGTGTTGAAAGGTGTTAGATTGGGGGAAGAAGGAGGGTTCTTTATTGGTACGTTTTAGGATTGTTTATATGAAATAGTTGTTAAATAGCTGAATAATGTGGGAAAGGGTTGGGAGTTGGGGGATTGTTGGGATAATGAAGATGATTAATGGAAGACCAGAACTGGTTGGAGCTAAATAAGTTTTTCTTATCATTATTGACAAGCTTTTTGTACAGGTTCCTAAGCTCTTTGTATCATAGAAGTAGAGTAGGGGGTCTTATTTTTAACCCAGGATTTCCAGACACTGTCTCTTTGATGCATTATGGAGCAGGTGTGTTCTGTGAGCCAGGGGGCAGATTTAGATTTTATTCTTATTTTTCTAATGGGTGACATAGAGTTGAGTATGTCTAGGAAAATCTTATTGAAACATGTAACAGCCTTGTTAAGAGGGAGGTGTTTGAGGAAGGACCATTTCATATTTGACAGTGTGGAGTTAAAAGTATCTGGATTGAAATGGGGGAGTTTGCAACTATACCTGTAGAGGTGGCCTTTAACAATATGTTTATAGAATCTATGGATATATGTAGGGGAATAGTCACTAAGAGAGTTAGGGAGTGTACCAGGGTTATGATAGAGGTTGGGAATCTGAGGTAAGAATCCAGTCTAGGATAGGTCCAGGAGTGGAGATTTTATTAGGTCTAGTAAGGGATGATATACTAGAATGAGAGTATGTAGTTGAGAATTTAGTCCAGTCAATGTTTACATCTCTAAGGATGACAGTTTCATATGGAACATTTTGAGAAAGCCAGTAGAGAATGTTCTTAAGGACAGGTATATTATTTCCAGGAGGTATGTAGATGGTGGTTATGGCAATTAATTTATATGGGTTTAAGTGACAATTTACGATTTGTAGTTCAGTATGGAAATGAGGTATGCAAACACTGTTAGGTATAGAAATGGACAGTGGAGAGAGATTGAGGTGTCCAGAGTAGAGGATGACAACACCACCACCCCTCTTATTGATTCTATCTGAGTGGAAGATGTGTGTAGTTGGGAGGTAAGATTTCTGTGTTCGTTATATTGGGTTTCAACCAGGTTTCAGATAGAACTAAGATATGGTGGGAAAGGCTAGCAATCCAGGAGTGCAATTCTGTGATTTTGTTTACTAAGCTTTGGAAATTTAAGGAGAAGATGTGTAGTGATTTGGAAGAAGGAGGGAGGGTTGTGGGATGGGGAGTGGGGAGATAGGTATAAGAAGTACATTTGAGGGAAGTAGTGGCGGGTGGTCTTGGGATTTGATGGATGTCCCCATCCAGGAGAAGTTTGTTCAGGAAAGTAACAATATATGTGAAAAGGCATAGGGTACTGGTATTTCCTGATCTAGGAGTTGAGGTAAGAGAGGTGTTTGAAAATGTGAGAACCTTGAATAGGTGTTTAGGTGTGCTATGAAAGAGGGATGGGGAGATAAGATGAGAAGGAGTGATGGAGCCAGATATTTGATAGATAGGGAGAGTAGGAGATCCTGTGTAATAGTAGAGTGGAATGTAGTATGACGTTGATAATGAAAGGAAGAGAAGCAGTGAAGCAGAAAGGTAAAGATGTATCATGATGAGAGGTAAGAGGTGGTAAAGAGTAAAAATGATAGCAACTGGTGCTATAAATGAAAACTGGGGATAAGGGGAGCTGTTAATATGTGGTAGGTGAGTATGAGATGGAGGCTAGGTAGCTGGATGAGTGGAGGGAGGGGAAAGTAAGTTTTGGGTGATGGGGAAGGGTGAGGTGGGTGTGGATACAAGTACATGGAGAAAGTAGTTGATAGGAGGAGCTGATTAGCTGGGGGTGGTAGTGTGTGGTGTGGAGAATTTAAATGTAATGAAAGTGGGGGTGGGTGAGAATGGGGGTAGGGTATCTTCACAGTGGAATGCTCACTTCTCAGAAAAAAAGCACGGTATAACATTCGACCTCCCAGAAGCAGGAACTGTATGGAAAAAATAAAGCCAAAACAAAGTGTTCTAAAGATTGTTTGAGGGAAATTATTATTTGCTCTTAAGGTAGGGTAGGGGAGCAGAGTGAGCCTGAGTGTAGCAAGGTTAAATGGAGAAGGAATCACGGGAAGACCCAGTTGGAGATTGAATTGCCATTTTTGGGGACTATTTAATGGATGCACAGCACTTTCATAACTTTTGAGGGTAAATAAGATGACAAGTTTACATCAGAGTTTTATTTAAGTCAGTTGGTCAGGTAAGTAACATTTATCCCAATAGGTATGACAGAGGGAGCAACATTAAGTTTGCATTCCAAAAGGTCTGGTGCTTTTCTAACAGTGCTAAGCATGTTTTATAGTACAGATTTGCATTAAGCTCTGAATTTAAGTTAACTGCATGAGCACAGTGGGGGTCGGCTAGGGGGAAAACAGAGCTAGTAATACCTTATGCTATGCTACCATCTAGTTACCAGAAAGGGGAATTAGTAGTACTGAAAATATCAAAGAACTGGGTGGGGGAAAACTAACATTTTCAGAGTGGACCCTGTGGCTGTGCAGCCACAGTATCAGTTAGAACAGTACAAAACATGACTGAAAAAGATAGTAGGCAAAACACCTACAATGTAACAAAGATGGGTGCTCTTCTAAGAACTGTGTTGACAACCATATCCATGTAATTTTGTAGGGCTCGATCTGATAATTACATGGTTCAGGCTGGAGGAAAGGGGGAAAGACTAGCAGCTATCCAGGTACAAGGTGAGAATGTAACAAAGATGGGTGTTCTTCCAAGAACTGTGTCCAACTGTGTCCAGGAAAATTTTTAGGGCTAGGTCTGATAATTATGTGATTCAGTGTGGTGGACAGGGGGAATGACCAGCAGCTATTCAAGTACAGAGCAAGAATGTAACAAAGATGGGTGCTCTTCCAAGAACTTTGTTGACAACCATGTCCAGGTACTTTTGTAGGGCTCGGTCCGAAACTTATGTGTTTCATCCTGGAAGAAAGGGGGAAGGACCAGCAGCTATTCAAGCACAGAGCAATAATGTAACAAAGATGGGTGCTCTTCCAAGATCTGTGTTGACAAACCATGTCCAGGTAATTTTGTAGGGCTCGGTCTGATAATTATGTGGTTTATGCTGGAAGAAAGGGGGAAGGACCAGCAGCTATCTGGGTACAGAGCGAGAATGTAACAAAGATGGGTGCTCTTCCAAGAACTGTGTTGACAAACCATGTCTAGGTAATTATATAGGGCTCGGTCTGATAATTATTTGGTTCATGCTGGAAGAAAGGGGGAAGGACCAGCAGCTATCCAGGTACAGAGCAAGAATGTAACAAAAATGGGTGCTCTTCCAAGAACTGTGTTGACAACTGTGTCCCGGTAATTTTGTAGGGATTGGTCTGATAATTACATGGTTCAGGCTGGAGGAAAGGGGGAAGGACCAGCGTCTATCGAGGTACACAGCGAGAATGTAACAAAGATGGGTGCTCTTCCAAGAACTGTGTTGATAACCATTCCCAGGTAATTTTCTTGGAGCTTGGTCCAATAATTACATGGTTCATGCTGGAGGAAAGGGAGAAGGACCAGCGGCTATCCAGGTACAGAGCTTAAATGTAACAAAGATGGGTGCTCTTCCAAGCACTGCATTGACAACCATGTCCGGGTAATTTTGTAGGGCTTGGTCTGATAATTATGTGGTTCAGACTGGAGGAAAGGGGGAAGGATCAGCAGCTATCCAGGTATAGAGTGAGAAAGTAAAAAAGACGGGTGCTCTTCCAAGAACTGTGTTGACAACTGTGCCCAGTTAATTTTGTATGACTCAGTCTGATAACTACATGGTTCAGGCTGAAGGAAAGGGGGAAGGACCAGTGGCTATCCAGGTAGAGAATGAGTGGCAAGCACACCATGCAGAGGATATGGATAGTGTCCGGTGAGGGGAGTAAGATATTTTATACTGTATTCATCATATTTTATATTGTATTCATCAGGTCTATACCTCCCATCTTTCAAAACCACTCTGAAAGACTTCCTAGTTAGATTCTGGCTCTGTTCTTGCTCAAATCCAGATAAACTATATCCCTAAATGTGAAAATGTATCTTTTCATTCCTTATACTTCCTTACTCCCCCTTCTTCACTTACTTACTGTTATCTAATTCACGTTCCTGACTTTCTCTTTAAATATACCATGCACCTGTTTTACCCTCACCTCATATTGCAGTTCCTGTTTGTATTAGATTAACTTATCTTTACTTTCTCTACAATCTGTCAAATGTTTCTCTAAATATTAACTGATTCTAATATACCTTATATTGATTTTTAACTAATGTTTTTATATAATTGGCCAGATTCAATAAACCTCACATGGTCCATTTACACCATGTGTGTGGCGCAACATAAATAGCTCTACATGGTGTGTAGAGCTGCACAAACAAGACAAACATTGTAGCATGCTAACTACAGCATAAGCAGCTGAACGGTATGCTACTCAACCAATCTAATATGGAGGAGCTGTTCAACAAGCTATAAAGCAACTGTGTAGACTCAGAGCTGGTTTTCCCTGCCAATTCAAAAATCTATTGGAATGCAGCCACAGAAAGGAGTCTACACAGAAATGATGTTAGGGGCTACTCTTACTTTAATTCATGTGTATGTGCAGCAGGCTGAAGTCTATGCTGCTGCTACTGTTAATAGACCACGGCCAAGAAAGAAAAGAGTTTTCAGACCCCATTTAATGTATCACAATCTGCATGATATGGAAATTGTAGAGTGCTAAAGGGTGGACAGAGACATAATACAAGAAATCTGCAACCTCTGCCATCCTCAACTCACACCCAGGCCAACCCGAGGGGAACCCATATCAATGGAGACAAACGTATGCGTAGCACTTAGAATTTTAGCTACAGGGGCCTTGCAGAGACCAACAGGGCACATGCATCAGTTCCTGAATGCTATCACTATACATGACAGTGACCACATCTATTTTCCCCATACTCCTGAGGACAGGGCCACAAATATGCAGGAGTTCTACCCTGCAGCAAACTACCCTGAAGTACTGGGTGCCATAGATTGTGCACATATAGAAATTAAGGCACCACCCTGGGAACAGGAAAGGCTCTACATAAATAGGAAGGTTCTCCTCTATTAACTACCAAGTCATGTGCAATGCCAACAGAATCATCTTGAATGTGTGTGCGCTGGAAACCCAGGCATTTACCACAATTCACATATCTGGCACACCTCCCAGCTGTATCAGATCTCTCATTTGGAGAGAGATTCCATAGGTTCATTCACTGGACGATACAGGTTATGTACTGGAACCATGGCTGATGACACCCAGCACATCCATTGAAGAACGCCATAATGAGGCATACAGTCACACCAGAAATATAGAGAATGTGTTTGGGCTGCTGAAGTTGCAGTTCTAGTGCATAGATACATCAGGGGAGCCCTGCAATACAATCCACATACATGTACTGAAATATTCACCATCTGTGCCATACTACACAACATCACCCTGAGAAAGCAACTTCAGCAGGATCAACAAGGGGAAGAGGCACACATCCCACCACCAATGGCACAGTCACCACAGCCAAAACAGATATTAGAACTCAGAGGGGGAACCAGCAGAAGCTGTGGGTGTAGGCAGATGTAGGCATGTTCAGTATGCCCTTTCTTTAGCTAACAGGCAATGCATAGCACACTCACACACCACCAAAGGAGCTAAAACCATTATCCTACAAACATAGATATAGTAACACTGATGCCAGGCAACACTCACAACCTTTATATACTCATGTAATGGCTGTGTACTCCTAGCATCAAACAGCGTCAACTCTGAAGTAAATTTGTGCAATTGCTGAATTTACAAGGTAAGTATTGAACCTGGAATGTATTGTGTAATAATATGAATGAATGGCATATCCTTGTGGGTCTACCTGAAAAGACTGAAAGCCCATGTTACCAAATCCAACATGATGGAGATGACATAGCCAAAACCTCACTTAAATGAACACTCAGAACACTGGAATTTTACTGTGGCAAAAGAACCACTAGGCCATCATGGTGAACTTTGCCCTTTCTCCACTGTAGTGCGATCTCAGAGTTGGTATATTTAGTTAGGAGGGGAATGGGGGGCACAGCAGTGGGTTTGATTTGCTTCAGTTTGTGTTTTTCGGGGTGATGGACAAGTCGTTAGTTTCCCAGATTTCCTTATCGGTGTTCCGAGTGTTCATTTATGTGGGTTTCGGTTATGTCATCTCAGTCATGTCAGATTCAGTAATGTGGGATTTTGGTCTTTTCAAGTAGACCCATCCTTGCTTGTTGTTACTTGGTAAAGTAAGCAAGTAAAAGATGGGTGATTTGTACAGAAATTACTTTAACACGTGACAGGGAGACTGATGTGACTACATGTGTCCTCTATCAAGTATTAGGCCACAGGCATCAAAGATTCACACAGTCATACCTGGTTTACTATTAAAATGTCGAACGGCACTACGTCGACTGTACTATAGTCGAACACGGAAGTTCAAAAATAGTAATGTCGACGTCAAAAAAACAATCTAGGAATGGTTTTAACATGGGTCGAGGTAGGTGTTCAGTATTATTCAGAACTACAAACATCTGCCCTATCTTGACCCATGTTAAAACACAGTCCTAGATTGTTTTTTTGTCATCAACATTACTATTTTTGAACTTCCGTGTTTGACTATAGTACAGTCGATGTAGTGCCGTTCGACATTTCAATAGTAAACCGTCATACCTCTCAAAATTAGTGATGGTCACCAAATATCCTCAATTTAGCATCATACATTTTGTACTGGAAAATCATTAAAGAGAGAAGTTAGAAAGTAATGAGATACATTTCAGTTTCAGACTTTACAATCCTCACAAGATCATTAGCAGTATTATTGCAAATAAAATGTGTTATTCTATCAACTGTCTAACTTTCCAAGACCAAAATATGTCAAAGGTACAATTAGCAAAACATCACAAAAACAGATATACTAAGCACTAAGTCAGCTATGCACTCTGAGCATCAGACACAAATGTTATTTATCCTGGAATCCAAAGTATAGAAAACAAGGATATATTAAAGTTATCATCACTTGCACAGGGTGTGTGTTGGCGGGGCAGGAAGTTTAGGCTGACACAAAAGGTTGGTGAGTGTGTGTGAGTAAGAAAGAGAAACAGACAGACATTTGGATAAAGTAACAAATGGCCAGTGAGACAAAATGAGCTTTAAGCTTCACAGCTGAACAATGTAACTGTTGTGTGAGTATCTGTATCGGTCCTCCAGGTGAAACTGGCATGTGAATGTCTGCATGAAAACACAAAAAAGACAGCCAAGTTATGTCCAAAAGGTTTAATAAAATTCCAATAAAATGTAGATGAAAACACAAGTGGACGTAACTTGGCCAACTTTTTTGTGTTTGCTGTGGACTTTTCTTCAAAGTGGCAGGTGTATTGCAGTTTTTTGGTTTCTTTTGTTTGAGTGTTGGTTCTACTAAAGCCTGCAAATGTCCTTTTTACTAAAATGTCTCAGCCAACCACCGGAAGATCTAATACTAACAGTGGCTCACTGCTAAGTGATATCTTGGCGGAAAGAACAAATGTGCTCCTGTTGGATATGACAGCTGCACCGAATGGTGAGTTTTCTCCTAATGTTAGTAGCAATAATATGTGCTTACAACAGATTAAAAACCTTGAATTTAAAGTACAAGTACTGAAAAAGCTGCAATGGCAGTGAATCAGCTTTTCGGCATACTTCCATTTGGGTTTAGTTCCTCATGGGCTGCGAGTATTAAAGATGCCGTTCTACAGCAATAAATACCCTGATCTTTTAAAAAGCTGACAAGAATTAAATATTAGATTAGGCCTGGACTGTATGACTCTAATGAACTGTTACTTTGTTTCTATAGAAAAGAAAATGCAGGAAGAAATTGAACAACTAGAAGGAGAGTTATGTGCTTTGTCTACTTTTAACACTAACATTTTAACTTACAACAACATGCTAGAAAGACTGGAGACTCTAGACAAGAAGCTAGAGCAACAAAAAAGAAATAAACTTAATCGTGACATTAATCATTTTCATTCAGGCAATATTTTCTCTTGGACTAAAGACTTTGGAAAAAGAGAAATAGTGAATCCTATTAGCAGTACACGAAAAGGCTCTATGTACGAGCTAGATCAATTTCCTGTTCCTGCAACTGCCTCCACCTCTGATACAGCTAATAGTAGCATCTTAACTACAGACAATATAGAATCCAATCTAATAACTGGGCCAACAATGAATAATAATCATAGTGAGCCAATACATTCAAGCGCAACTGAAGGGAGTGCAGCAGCTGCGTCATCCAATTAACAACAGAATTTGTGGCGAGCCTCCACAGCGATCCAATTAAAGTTGCCGGGAATAATACCCAATCGGAAGCAAGAAACAACTAGGGGGAGGTCCTTTTCCAGGAAGAGAACCAGAGAAGCAAGTATTGGCCCACAAATACGAAACAAAACACAGAGGTAACAAATATTGTTTGCCCAGTATTTAATCTGTCAGATTTTGAATTAACTGAAGCTGATATCAGTTTACTAAACAAAGGCATGACTTTTATACCTATAGAAACGGACTCTATAGTAGATGCCCTAACTGATTTGAAACTTTTTACCAAAAATCTCAACTTAAAACTGCATTATAAAGACTCCTATAGACCAATGTCACTAAAATGTAAAAAAAAGCAGCACATTTATTCCCCTTAGAAACCCTATTGCTACAGCCTTTGAAAATATTTGTGAACAGCAACTATATGACTTGTATGTTAAAAATGATTTTAAAAAATATTATAATTTATCTATGACTGAATTAGAAGCTTTAAAAAAGTTAGAAAATAACAATGATGTTGTTATTAAGGAAGCTGATAAGGGAAAGGGGATTGTTTTAATGAATGCTGCTGTATATAATGCTTCTATGAATGAACTTCTTGCTGACCGTACTGCATTTAAACAAATATCTTATAGTGATGTTGCACGCTGTATCAGTAGTGTCAATACACTTTTGTTTGAACTTCAAATTAATGATGACATTTCTGTGGATTTATTAAATTATTTTTCCGTACCTTGTCCCAAAACACCTATGGCTTACCTAAGGTTCACAAATCTTTAAACAAACCTCCCATGAGATCCATTGTCTCTGGTCGAGGTTGGTTAACAGAGCCTATTTCCCTCTATCTGCAAACTACATTAAGTCCATTATTAATACATGTGAAGAGTTTTATTAAAGATACTGGTGATTTTTTAAGTAAGCTTTATATTTGGCATCAAGGAGAAACAACTAATCAGTATATCTTTGTCACCTTAGATATAAAATCAGTCTTCACTGTTATTCCCGACGATTATGGCATTGATGCCATTTGAAGTATTTTATGCTAATATGGAAAAAGCAAAGGTAGAGAAATAGAGATGCTGTGTGAACTACTTGAAATAGTATTAAACAATAATATGTTTATTTTCAATGAAGTTTTTTATCATCAGACCACTGGTGTTGCAATGGGTACGCCCGTTGCTAACACCTATGCTAATTTGACCCTAAATAAATGGGAGGAAAAACATGTATATAAATGTCCTATTAAATTTAAACCGTATTTATTATTTTACAAGCGTTTTGTGGATGATGTGTTTTTTGTATGGGGGGCACATTGGAACTGTTGAATGAATTTTTCAGCTATCTAAATGCAATTACCACTTTCCTGAAATTTGAAATGACTAATTCAGTTAATTAAATACATTTCTTAGATTTAAATGCTGTGGATAATTTTATATCTACAAAGATCTACAAAAAAAATCTCATGAAAACAAATATTTACATAATAAAAGCATGCACCCCACCCACACATTTAGAGGAATAGTTAAGAGCCGATATAGTAGAGTTAGTAGGTTGAATACTGAAGATGACATATGCATCAAACAGCTACATGACATGAAATATGAATTCCAATAAAGAGGTTATAATTTAAAGTTATTACTGGAAGAGGAGAGAAATGTCCTTGAGCAAAGAAAGGACAAAACTAAACCTTAATTTTCAACCCTGTGAGATAGTTCAAATTTTTCTATATCTATTGTAGACCAGCTTAGGTACACTACTACTTTTAGTTGATGTACACCAGGCATTAAGAAAATAATTGGGCTATTTTACAAGCCCTGTCTGAATTAAATAATATTATTCCATCTTATTCAAAGTTTGCTTATAGAAATTCTAGCAACCTAAAAAGTAAGCTGTGTTATAAAGACATATAGACTAAAAAACAAAAGGGGATTGAGTTAAGTAAAAAGGGCACATTTCCATGTATGCACTGTTCTGTTTGCAATGTTATCTGCAAAAACAATAAATTCACACATCCCATAACTAAAAAAATGTACCTCTACTTGTAATACTAGTAACATTGTCTATTTAGCCACATATGACAAATGTTCACATTTTTACGTTGGCACGTCAAGTAGAAAACTGCGAGAACATATTATTGAACATAGGTCTGATGTAAAAAGGAATGTCTTGACAAATGCTATTGCAAAGCATAATGTTGAATTTGGTAATACGCACACCTTTTCCTTTAGAGTTATTGATATATGTAACACTAGTCAGAGAGGGGGAGATAAGAGTAATGATTTAGAAACTAAAGAATACAACTGGATCATCAGGCTACAAGCAGATAATAGCCCAGGTATTAATTCTACTGTTTCAATTAAACCCATTCTGAAAAAATGCAGATATGTCTAAAAAATGATATTTAAATACAAGGCTGTATACTTTGTAATCACTATATAAATGTCTCTTTAAAAATGTATATATTTTACTAATGATTTCATTAATTAATAATGATGCTGGTTGGTTGTTATTATCATGTGATGTTAATTTTATATTTAAATAGTACTGTGTTTTAGTATGGTTGTATCACACTGAAGAAGGAGTAATCCGAAAGCTTTGTGTTTGCAACTTGTGTTTTCATCTACATTTTATTGGAATTTTATTAAACCTTTTGGACGTAACTTTGCCAACTTGTTTCTGTTTGCTGTGGACTTTTCTTCAAAGCGGCAGATGTATTGCAGTTTTTCGGTTTCTTTTGTTTGTATGTCTGTATGAACACAGCAAAGCTCTGTGCTAGCTCTACATCTTGATATGTCAGACAGTTTTTGCGCCATGCATGGTAGAGGTGGCAGTTCATCATTGTTGTACCTGACCTTGAGAATTCGCTCTGCCAGGAGTTACACTGGCATGTCCACACCCACGATCAGATGCACTACTGCTACCAGAACATGACAGATGTCTGCTGGATGAGTTTTCCTCATGATGATGCCCAGGACCAAGACCCCATGGCCTGCCACATCTGGATGTGGACACCTCAACCACTGATGGAGCAGTGGAAGTACTGCCACTATGGGAGCGTGATCAGTCATGGTCACATTGGCTAACAGCAGATGATATGGCTGAGCTACACACGCAAGGATGCCGTCCCCCTCCCAGCAGATTTTCCATCACAGACACTGCCCGTTCCAATGTTTCATTCATCTGGTCCATTGAATTGGCAACATGGTGGAGGTAGTCATGCATGTCAGCCTGTTCCACATCTAGAACCATAATTATTTCTCTGGAGGACCTAAGGGAACATACCTGCACCTCCACAAAGGCTTTAAACAAATGTTGAGTGGCATGGGAAGACAGACCTGGTTCAGGTGGGGGCCTCCAGCCACCCCTAACTACCCTCCTGCATAGCATCTCACCCCCACTTTGGCTATGGCCATAGTCAACAAGTACTGAAGCCACAGTAACCACACTTCCATGATCCAGTTTCTCGCCCTCCACCTGTCCAATATCTGAGGGCTCACTTGAATGGGTCGGCATAGGCCTACTGGCTGTGTTCAGTGGAATTACATGGAATGGATAGATGTCAACCTCAGTGTCAGATTCAACCTCTGGACCCTGTGACTGTGCCTCTGTTTGGCCACCAACATCATCAGAATCTGCAGATACTCTGACATCAGGTGGTAAGAGTCTTACACTTCCATTGTCAGGATCACCTCTGATAATAAGTAACAAACACAGGAAAGAAATTAATAGCTACACTACTATCATCAAATGTATGCTAACAAACAGTGGTGCCACTACTACAGAAAGTACAGCAATTCATATAATAGCCCTGATACCCACATCACACATATGGATAAAATATATAAATTCTTTGAACTGCTCATCACTATTGACAAAAGAGATATTTGGCTTACTGTGTCCAGCTGATGCTATGCTTCCCACGGATGATAGTCCTGGAAGAAATTAAGCAAAAGGTAAGGACAACATCATCACAATTAACAGTAACAGAGGGGGTTAAAACATTTTGCCCTTTATATGTCCATTAATGATACTTTTAACAAGAACTTAGATGCCAAGTCCTAAGCTGATATGTAGTTAATCTGAATGTGCTGTAAACTGCAGCAATCGACAACCCCCCCCAAGCAAATTAATTGTTAAACAGAACCTACATATTGCTGTCAATATGTTACTATACAAGAGTATTTAACAATTAAGATACATAAGCCTACCTGGAAGATCCTCCTGGGACATACTTGTTCTTCCTGAAAAGGTAGCACAGCAAGGAAAAGCTGTTCTGTACTTTCCTGGCAGCTGTATGGATCCCTCACAGTGGACAGGAACTCTTCATTTGCTGTTAGTGGTGGCTGTGTAATAGCCCCCCCAAGTACCTGTCCAATATATGTCTTGCTGTGACCACCTACTGCATTTACATCAGCAGCTATCTGCTGCCAAATCTGCATTCTGCCTGACATATCTCCACTTCACCTCTCAAGCAGAAAGGCACCATGTCACTTACAAACTTCCACAATAACCTGATTCTCAGTGTCACTGAAGGGTGATTTTGAGGGATTAGGATGCCTGGATGCTGTAGTCCTATGTGACCTAAAATACAACAGAAGGATAATACACACAAGTATCACATAACTAAAAGTCCTGTTTCCAGATAACACATAAAATGTAGCATTTCACTGTGAACAACTGGAGAAGCATAAAACAGTCAAGTTATTGAAATATAAAAATTAATATTGTGGTTGTAACATATTACATTCATGCACAAATCAGGGTTGGACGCAAAACAAGGAGAGTAACAATTGCAGCATGTTCTTGTCTGTGCCAAATTAGAAATGCAACTTTGCCCCCCCCCCAAAAAAAAAACGAACAAGTAAATAACACATTTAGCTAACAAACCATCAGTGAAATGCTAAAAGTGCTATTAAATGAACTGTTCCTGAAACATGTCTACAGATTTAACACAGAACATTACATTTTAAGCAATTGCCAATCATGTGTACCCGTCGTCAGCACCATCCTAGAAATGGGTATGGTACACCCTAGAAGGCTAACACCCATGTGCCATTAAGAATATAGGATATTTACAATTTCACCGAAATAGCAATAGAAGACTGTACACAGAAACACAGTTGTAACATTAGCAATTGTGATGACAGTTAATAAGGGTGTGCATCTGAGAAAGTGAAATGCCCTGACAAACATGCCCATGCTATCAGTACACTTCTAAGAAATGCATACAGAAAAAAGTAGCATTTTCTAATGCAAATATATATTAACAGATTTTTTTTCTTAATGACATTTCAGCATATGCAGTATATAGCTGAGAAATGCAAACATACCTTCTCAAGGTCACTAGTCTTCTGTGCAGATATATCCCAAAGTAATAACCTTGTCTGTGTTATCCACATACACAAGTCTCCTCACCATCAGGTTCCCTAGCTACACGGTTCCCATTTTATAGTATAGATAGAGCTGTGAACACTGTGAAGATGCAAATGAGTTGTGAACTCATTAGAATTGCTGAATCTCAATTACTTGGCTCCGGGTAGCACATGTAAACATAGTGCAGGCACTCTCTCAGTGTTTGTTACTAATGGATTGCAACTGTGAAGGATTACTGGTAGAGAGAAGGAAAACACAACAGCAATTTAGACTGCCCTACCTCCAGTGGGTGTGTCACCCCAGTTAGACTTATAAAGTATAGAAATAATTGTATAAAGGTTTTTAAATGTAAGTAAGCATCAGACATTTCACAGTTTCTGTTCAGTAACATCCAACATCCCCTTCATTTCTTGACAACTGCATATTATTGCCATTTAATATCTGCATACATTTTAAGGACAAGGATACAGAATGCCTTACAGGCTGCATGCCTCAGCTTACTGCTCAGATAAGACAAGAATGAGCAACAAACACAGAGACATAAGACACAGCTGCATTTTTGCAATCAATGGTTATGTGATCACTCAGGGCACTATATTTGAAATTAATACATGTACAAACAACTGTCATATGTTTTGTTAGCAATGTGGATGATGTTGCCGTTGGTTGTATGCAGAGTGATTTCAGCTCCCTGCTGCAAAGCTGTTTCTATGGCAAAGAGGGATAAGACACCCTTACTCTTTTCTAAAGGTTCATTGAAATGTGAGTTTAAACCTAAACCCATGTAAAATATTTTATGTGTAGCAACAAAAAAGTTTGTAGTGTCTATTTCATAAATTGTTTGTCTTCATTTCCACTAATTTTCCCTTTTATTTATGTATATTTTTATTAGAGTGTTTGTGCAGTATGTGGCTTAGCACAAACAAGGGAAACAGATAACCACAATGAATGTCAAGTTTAGCTGTGTTTATCTCATTTGCATAACACTTAGTAGTAGTGGCCCACAAAGGAAGTAGACAGAACACCTGCAGATAGGGCATGGACAGTGCAAGAGTCAAAAAAGATACACTGTTGCAATGTTTGCTTTCCATCATGCAATGCCACTAAGTGACATTGTGTGGCAGTTAGCAAGGTTCCCCAATACCTGCAGCCATCGACCACCTGCAGACAGGACTCAGATAATCAACAACTGAAAAAAAGACTGCATTCTATTAATTCTGTTGGGCATCACACAAACACACTAAGTGGTGTTGCACAGCAGTTAACACACAAAACTTAAGAATGAATGGGAATTTTTGCTGTTCTGACAGTCCAATTTATATCAATGAAGAGAAAAATATAAAAGTATTAGTTCAACCTTCTTGTGGCAACAGGTGTAAGTGTAAGGATGCCATGCACATGATCCTGGGTTCTAATACAGGACATTCCAGACATTTTAGGTGTTGTTCCATTTCACATTATATGCAAATTGCATTTATAACACTTTAGATAGTGGAGCTTACATGAATTATATATGTATGAGGGATAAGGTGCCCTTATTGTGTTTTCAGATATATGACTCTGGGTATACTGTCTATTATATTTCTGTAAGTATAATTCTGCTATCTGGACTTGGATGGTCTTCACACTTAAATGAGATAAATACACAAATGAATGTATATACAAGAACCTTGTCAGATCACACACATACTGGGTTAATACCTTAAACTGTCAACTCTATTTATGAATGATTCATTTCTATGTCTAAACAGCTATTAACCAAAAAACAGCTAGGCAGCAACAGCAGTAGTCCTATGAAGGTCTATTCCTCAGCAGTGTACCAGGATAACAGAAAACACACAGCTCCCAACAATACAAATTAAATAAAACTTTATTGGACTGAAGCACTTTTTGTTTCACTGCATGAAACTTCTTCAGAATAAATAATCTACTCAATGTTGTTCTTAAATACCCATAGTGGGTCGGTACACATTTAAAATCAACCATTTCATTGGAGGCTAGTTCCAAACAACTTAAGTAACCATAGAAAATCACAGAATTGTAAAAGTTTTTTAAAAGTTAAAGTGCATTTTTTAATTGTTTGGAACTAGCATCCAATGGAATTCAATCCAATAAAGTTTTATTTCATTTGTATTGTTGGGAGCTGTGTGTTTCCTGTTATCCTAGTATAATGCTGAAGGATAGAACTTCATTGGACTACTGATGTTGCTGCCTGGCTAATTTTTGGTTACTAGTGCAGCTTTTGTCAATTCAGCTGTTCACTTTGTGTTTGCTATGTCTGAGCAACACTTCTTTTGTGGCAAAGATGGAAAATCACCACTGTGGAAGAAAATATTTTGTCCCCTATACATAGGTTTGAATCACATACTCTAAAATTCAATTTTATCAGTGTATAAAGCCAAAACAAAAAAAATGTGTCAGGTCATGAAATTTATGTCCCAGTGCATGTCTGCAAAGTTAACTCACCTAACAGTTACCTTCTAATTTTAAAAACCTACAGCAGCAAGCACCCCTCAAACTAATGTGAAGTGCCAGATTAACTGCTTTCCACCCTTTTTGGCATTATTGCTCTCTATTAATGTTGCACAAATTGGGTCAGCTGTGTGTGTGTGTGTGTGTGTGTGTGTGTGTGTGTGTGTGTGTGTGTGTGTGTGTGTGTGTGTGTGTGTGTGTGTGTGTGTGTGTGAGAGTGTGTGTGTGTGAGTGTGTGTGTGTGTGTGTGTGTGTGTGTGTGTGTGTGTGTGTGTGTGTGTGTGTGTGTGTGTGTGTGTGTGTGTGTGTGTGTGTGAGTGTGTGTGTGTGAGCGTGTGTGTGTGTGTGTGTGTGTGTGTGTGTGTGTGTGTGTGTGTGTGTGTGTGTGAGTGTGTGTGTGTGTGTGTGAGCATGTGAGCATGTCTGTGAGTGTGTGTGTGAGTGAGTGAGTGAGTGAGTGAGTGAGTGAGTGAGTGAGTGAGTGAGTGAGTGAGTGCCATTGCTTGACATTACAGAGTGCATTTTACACCAGCATGTGGGACACTGCTATTAACATTTTTTCCTCACCAAAGTCTGCTGATGTCATCTGCTATAAAGTGTTGTCTGACACTCTTCACACTAAACTTGAGGGCTTTCAGTCTATCCACATAAATTATGGCATGGTTTGTAGGCCTTGTATTTTCTTGGTGAGAAACCCCTGTGATCTCTCCAGCTGCTGCAGATATCAGGTGCGGTACATGCAAAAGGGAGCATTATACTCTATTAGTGTTCTGATGATGTTTGAGTACAGTGCTGTTAAATAATCCTCAGATCTGAATGCAATGGCCTGACATATGAGGTGTACAATTCAGCCTTTCCATACCATTGTGGACACTTTGATGTTGAAGTTCAGATTGCTATCTATGTGTGTTCCCATGTCTTGCAGCACTCAGTTTCAGCATAGGGGGAGTATAATCAATGCTGCAATTAGCAAGGAATTCCACTTTGCAGAAGACCAAAATAAGCATACATTTTTGCATTTAATTGTAGACCATGTGGCTTTTGCATCAATCATTTGTCTGTATTAGCCCCTCCTGTAGTATATTATCATCATCACTGGACTCAATGATTGCACCCAATATGCAAGAATCAGCAAAATTGATAAGCCAAAGGCCGTATACTTTAGCCTGGACTGTCAAAAAATATATTGTAAATAGTAAAGGGCCAAGCACAGATCCATGGAGTGTTAGCTATACTGGTAGAGGTTGATTCACCAACTTTCACGGTATGTATTCTGTCAGTGAGCCAATTGGTTAACCATCTTGTGACATAAGGCTTAATCCCAAGCTGGGAGAGTTTCTCAATGATACCTGAGTGGGGGGTTGTGTCAAAATCCTTACCTTCATTCAGGTCTATCACACAGAATCAATGGGCTGTGACAACATCACAGATCACCTGTGGAGTATCTCGATGCATACACCTTCCTGACATGGTTGAATACACACTTCAACATACCCTCCACATGGACTATCTTCCCGTAGAAGGGTGTACATCAACATGCATCCATGTGAGTAGGGGGTGGAGCACCTGATGCATGTATGTATAGACACATCCTAACTTTCCTCATCTGTGAGGTAGACCAACATGTCAGCATGGACCTTTTCTAAATGGGCACTAGTAATATCCCAGCTGTGTGCAACAGACCTGTGTGGGTTGTTAATGCTTCATCCATGTCTGTTACATCTGCTACATGTCCTCAAAGAGGTCATCGAGGGCATCATGATGACAATTGGGAGGGTGGCCTAATGGTTAAGGTGTTTGCCTTACAAACCGAAGGTGCAGAGTTTGAGTCTCACAAGGGATAATTGGCTAGGCTTAAAATGGCTCGCAAGGACAGTTAGTCTAGTACTAATCTATGAACCTATGAACCAATACTATCATCCTGTGGAACTTGGCCAGGCCAAGGCTTCTGACCCAAATCTGCACTGAGGTATTCGCTCAACACTGTCAGACATGATCATAATCACCTATATCACCAATTGGGTAGACCAGTGGATCACATACATTGTATCTAAATAGGTTGAAATGTGTGAAGTGACCTATATGTCAGGCTCAGTGATCAGGTCTGTGCATCAGGGCTGTCTGCAAGGCTATTTGCTGTCCATTATTTAAGTCACAGACATCATAAATGCCATACACATCCTGTATCCAAACAGCTGTCTGAAAGACTATAAACTGTGGGCAATCATTGACTCCAGCTATGATATTAGTATAAGTATAATACAGGCAGTATCAACACACACCATGATTTGCTACCACAGCCATGACAACACATGAGGTGAAATAAAAACATGGGGGCATTTATTACATTACAAAAACAAATGCACAACCCATGGATATTGTAGACTTCACACCCTTTAAGCAGACCGACTGGTATGTGACCTGTGTCCTTGGGTAGATGGTATGTGGAAAATCCACCAGAATGTGGCCACTGACTACTCCCTTGTATGTAACACAAATACTGAAGGACATTGACATCAAAGGCCATAATACCTCCATAGTTTACAGCCTTCATCACACCAATAACTGAGTACAATGCACCCTTCTTCATGTGTCTCCCTACATGTCTTCTAGTGATGTTTAACTGAAGTGTACCACCTTTGCCACCATGAGCTGACCCATACCTCTCACCAGATTTTCACAGAATGTCCAGATTTTATACCTCATATTTTTGATCTGTTTCATATAATATTGTTTTCTGGCAAATCGTTGGTAAGTCATTGATGGTGGAAGTCAGAAAATACAGACAGAAATTCGAGTTTCAGACTTTATACCCTTCAGAAAACTCATGCTAATGCAAAACCTGTTTTTCTATCAACTTTCTAATTTGTAAGAGCAATAGTTAAAAAGTGTCCCTATTTTTGGGCATTTGTCCCCCCATTATTAATGGCTTTGTCCAGATTTTTTGTTCAAAAAGGTTGAGAGGTATGGCTGACACATCTTACTGGACATACCTAGGTTTTTTTTTTTTTTTTTTTGCATAAACATTACTGTCTGATAGTTCAGAACACCCATCAAGGTGTTACATCAACTACATGTGTGATACCTGTTCTGGTGGTGCACACTGTACATACATAGCTGTTTGATAATATAGATGTCATGGGTTACATTCATGACAGTCTGTTTTATGCCATATATATCTGCCATGCACACCAGTCAACTAGCCTGTAGTGCTCATAATGTCATATTCAGGTATAGCAGTGTCCCTCCTAACACCTCCAGCAGATGTTGCAGTATCGGGATGATGTGCATGATTACCTTATAGGTTGCTGACATGTCATAACTGGTGTGCAGGTGTGTTTGTGCAGAACCATCTATAATTACTCAGAATCACATATGTTGTGTCAAAGACATGGAATTACTGGTGGTATTAATCTGATATGGCCCATGATTGTGTGTGCTTCTTTTACTGTTGTCCATGAGTCTGTAACTGTGTCCCACTTGTTGGATACTTCTGCTGACATTACCATCATATTCAGTCAAATCAGTTTGCACAGATTCACAATATGCACCCAAATCCAATTGTATATAAAATCCCTGACAGATGTCCTATGCATTGTTCATCTCAGGATGCTTATCTCACAAAGACATCTTATCCATTGTTATGTCACCTTGTGCAACAGTCACATACTATACATTTTCAATGTGCAGGCTGTACTGTACTATATTGACATGTGATTAGTGTACCTGCTACAACTGTCTTCCATTGACATGCTCTCATCTGCTGTACATTAGGATGTTTCATCTGTCCTCTTTCCCTGTGCTCATTCCTGCAATTCCTCTGTGTGTCCCTATTCAATACGCACACTTCTCTTGACTATTTATTTTAAATGGCAGTCTATGCACTGTTACAGATCATTTACACAACTTTTGTACAGAATGAGTGGAATGGGATTTCTCAATACTCTGTACTTCATACACTGTTCTGTACTGTGCTTGGACCATATGCATTACTATACGTCAAACCCTGGTAATCACTGTGGCATTCCATGTAATTCCTCTAACCTATTTTGCTCTGAGGAACATAGGATTGCTATCCATTTTGCACTACACAATTTCCTGGCCAGCAGTACTGTTGCCAGCCACAAAACCATGCTTGTTTACATTTAAATGCAGTGTGCGGCATTAATATGTAATTAGCACTGCTGCTCACCTTGCAAGTATTTAAACTCCATGGAGGCTTTGCACAAAACCTACATGTAGTTTAATGAATCCCAGCGTATGTCTAATTTGTTATAATTATTTAAACTGGAAAATATTTTTGTTTTAGTTTTGAAGATTCTAAAAGTATTGTTCTTAAAATGTTTTCTAATAATTCGGAGCTTTTTTCCCTGGGCCTCTGCTGAAAATGGGCTTCTATGCAGCTGAACTTTCCCGGTAGTCAAATGTCAATAAATTAATTAATTATTGCTACTTGGAGATCAGAGTGTGTATGTACCTTTAAGAAGCGTTTCTAGATGTAGGCACATGTGTATAAATAGTGAGCACATGCAGGCAACAGTGCAATTTTGAGATAACAGCCAGAGTGTTAACATGTATGAGTGTGGTAGTCAGTCTGTTTATAAGTTTATTTAAGTTTAAGTTACAAACCCTCATTTCTGATGTGTTTGTGTGTAATAAAGCACTGAACTCACGAATGTTCGTCTGTTTTACCCTAACTAGATGAGTGACATGGTGTCAGAACCAGGATTAAGAGAGCAACTACTTCAAGCCAAGATGTGCAAAGTTGAAATCAAAGGCAGATTGAGCTGGTCAAGTGAAACAGAGCTCAGACAAATGAAAAAGGCCAGAAATGAACTTAAGTTATCAAAAACTTGCACAAATGATTTATTTGGCACAGAAAATGAAACAGAGCATATATGTAAGGTGCAAAAGACATTACTAATCAAACAAGTAGCAGAAAATATTACTAATCAAGTGAAAGGCACAAAATGCATTATTAATTAAACTAAATGTTTGAAACTACGATATTTGATAAAACTAGCAGGAATATTCATATATCTTTGGTTTGCATAACGAGCATGTTTGAAGTAAAACAGGTACAAAAAAGTATAGTGAGCATGATAAGAGGTTAAAAGGGCATAACAAGTACAATAAAAGGGCAAATTAAGCTTAAAGAGCAAAGTGACTGCATGTGTTTTAGTAAAAGACCATGTTTGACACAAACTAATATTTTGCATTGATCGAAGCCATTCAAAGCATAACTAGAGCTGTATCAAGTACCTCAGAGAGTGTGTGAAGTGTTTGCAGAGTGTGTGCTTTATTATGGTGCAATTATTTCAAAGAGTTTGCTGTGTGCAAAGTACAGTTTTATTGCAAAGTGCAGTCAAAGTACAGCCATTTCGGAAAGTTACTTGTGCTGTGTACATTTGTTTGCAGTGTCACCATTTCAAAGTGTTTCTTACACTGTGCAGAATTATTTTGCAAAGTACAGCCATTTTGAAAGGTTCTTGTGCTGTGTTTATTTGCAAAGTGCATTCATCTTGAAGCATTTCTTACTCTGAACATTTTCTGCTGTGTAAAGTTTATTTGCAAAGTACAGTCATTTCAAAGTATTTCTTACACCGATAAGGACTGGTTTCACAAAGTACACTGGTTTCAGAGTGTTCTCATGCTACGGAGAATTATTTGGCAAAGTACAGTTATTTCAAAGACTCTGCTGAGCTACTGGGCATAATTACAAGTACTGGCATAAAGTTCTGGCATATATATATATATATATATATATATATATATATATATATATATATATGGTTTACTATGGTGTGTGTGTGAATGTCATGCTGTTGAACACTATGTGTTAGAAATCATGGTCTGAAAGATTCAGTTAATCGAATCCCGGTTCTCATATGGTCGAATTTCATGGTGCACTTGACCATAGGAGAATCGATGGACCGACACTGTGAATTGAGGTTGTACTGCAGTGAGGAACAGGGAATTAGCCCATTTCCTCACTGTAGTGCAATCTCGGAGTTAGTATGTTTAATATGCAGGGTGTGCGGGAGGTGCAGCGGGGCAAAGCCCACCTGCAAAATACTGGATTTAATGTACCGTTGAATGTTTAGTTGAACGGTACGTTAATATGCATAGCAGAAGGTGACTGATGTCAGGTTCTGCTATGTCAGAAATATGTTCACATTTGTTTACTATGCTAAGTTTCGAATCCGACATTTAGGTTCGCAGTTCTAAATGTTCGATTAATATGGATTTGAAATTTCCATAGTATATATATATATATCTGCAGTGGTGGTGCTGCGGTAGTGCTGTTGCCTCACAGTAAGAAGTTGCCCCGTTCGATTCTCAGCTAGAGCGTCTTCTGTCTGGAGACATGCGTGAATGGGCGTACCTTTGTTGAAGGTTGTGCGTCAGGGCTGGCAACTCGGCATGTAAAAATCTACTGCCAATCATTAGCGGACCAGAGTTCCGCTGTGGCGACCCCTAACCGGGAAAAGCCAAAAGACGCAACATATATATATATATATATATATATATATATATATATATATATATATTTATCTGTGTGTGTGTATGTTCATACATAATTTCAAGCACCTTCACTACTGTATGTTGATATGGCAGAGGCATTTTGAAGACCTAGTCCAGTTGTGTTTGACCATAATAAAGCAGAGAATTGGAGAGTATTCGAGCAGGAATATACTTTCATACAAACAGCTTTTTCTAGCAAAGATACACATACAAGGGCATTAATTTTGCTTAACTTAGCTGGGTCAGAGGCCATTGAAAGAGAGCATTCATTTGTGTATGCACTAGCAGTATATGCAGGAGAGGGGAAAACTGACATATTGTGGTAATGGCTGACTCAAGAGAGGACCTTGAGTACTTAAAGCATAAATTTAGAGAAATTTGCAATCCCCAGACAAATGTTACATTAGAGAGGCACTTACTTTATACAGGAAATCAAAAGTCAGGTGAAACGTTTTGCAGCTTATATCACTGACTTGAAAAATAAGGCCAAAACGTGCAGATTTGGTGACTTGAAAGATGAGTTAATAAAGGACAGGCTTGTGCGTGGTGTTAATAGTGCTGCTGTGAGAAAGATTTTGCTTCGTGACAGTGATTTAATGTTAAGCAAAGCCATAGAGATTTGTCAAATCCATGATCTCACAGAAAGGCACACAACTATGCTTGCAAGTGATAAGAGCATGGTTTCAACAGCCTCTAAAGCAAACGTAGACAGCATACAGCACATGGCAAGCAGAAACAGCCCTAAGAACATAGCAGCTGCAACCCGTGCGGGGTTTCCTGGGAGGAATTGTAGCTTTTTAGCCAATTCCAAGGTTATCTCAGTAAAAAGGGCATGCTCAGTGCAGTATAAGGGTGAGTCAACAAAATCCAAGTCAATTATTGTTAACTGTCATAATTGTGGTGCCAATCTTGAGTCTAAAAGAGAGACGTGCTTAGCATTTGGTCAGTGCTGCCACAAGTGTAAAAAATAGAACCACTTTCAAAAGTTTTGTAACTCAAGTAAGCCTCATTCAGTTATTAAGAAAGAACACTCAAAAAAGTAAGCTGATCATGTAGAAAGCTGTAACCTAACTTTCTATGTAGATATCAGCGGTCAATGAGAAGGTAAATGCAGTAGATTTGTTGACAAAGAATGAAGTATTTTGTACTGTCTCGATAAATGCCAAGCCCACAGAGCTCAAAGTAGACACTGGTTCAAAGTGTAATGTAATGTCAGCATAAATATTTGCTAAATTGAGGGCTGGTGAGCAACTTAATTTGGCCAATTGTGAGAAACTTGTTGCTTATGGAGGTGAAGTGATTCAAACTAAAGGCTCAGTAGTGCTTTCATGCTATTTGGCTGGGAACAGTTACATCTTGCAATTTTATGTAGTCAGAAAACCTGTGCAGTCATTATTATGTTTCAGAGATGGTTTGAGAATGAGACTGCTTTCTTTTACCAAAGAAGTCCATCATGTAAGCACATGCCCCAGTTGAAGCTTTACTGATGCTATTTTCTCAGAGTATGCTGATGCTTTTGATGACAAGCTAGGCAAGCTTCCAGTTGTGTACACCAAGAAATTAGACCCATAGGTCATTCCAGTGGTCAGACCAGCAATGAGGGTTCTAACAGCTATGCAGGACAAAGTCAAGGTCCAGTTAGACCAAATGGTGCAGCAAGGAGTGATTTGTCCAGTCACAGAACCAACTGAGTGGGTATCTTCTATGGTTGTTACTCATAAGAAAAAATCAGATGTAATCAGAATATGCATTGACCCAAAAGACTTGAACAAGGCATTAAAAATACTTCATCATCCTATTCATACAATTGAGGAGATTGCCACCCTCATGCCAAATGCCACTGTTTTTTTCTGTCTTAGATGCAAAGAGTTCATTTTGGCAAGTAATGCTTGATCACAAATCTTCACTACTGACTACATTTAGCAGACCATTTGGTAGATACAGATTCCTCAGGATGCCTTTTAGAATAAATTCTGCCAGTGAAGTCTTTCAGCATGCAATGGAGCAAATTTTTTCAGGCTACTCTTGTTGGTTGGTGGCAATGGTGAAGCAGAGCATGACAGAAACCTTAGGAAAATTCTGGACATAGCACATGAAGTGAATTCAAAGCTCAATCTTCTCAAATGCAAATTCAGACTACCAGAATTTACTTATGTAGGTCATTTATTTACCAGTACAGGCTTATGACCAGACCCGTCTAAACAAGCAGCCATTCTTGAGATGCCAGCTCCAGACAATGTCCAAGCTTTACAGCATTTTTTGGTATGGTTACTATTTGGGAATATTTAACCCTGACTTTATTGAGTTATCAGCACCTTTGAGAGAGAAGATGTTCTGAAATGTTGCCTGGTCATGGTTAGAACAACACCAGAGAATATTTGATAACCTCAAACAGAAAGCTGCCAACCCGACTACATTAAGGTACTCTGATGTCCATAAACCAATATTTCTTTCCTTTGATGCTTCAAAGTTCGGTCTTGGTGCAGTTATTCTTCAGGAGGGCAGACCTGTTGCCTAAGCATCTAGAACTCTTACCCAAACTGAAATGCAGTATGCTCAAATTGAGAAGGAACTTTTGACAATTGTGTTTGCATGTTCGAAGTTCCATGATTATGTTTATGGCCGAGTTATCCAGATAGAAACTGACCATCAACCTCTAGTCACTATGTTAAAGAAGCCGATGCATTCAGCTCCCGCAAGACTGCAAAGAATGATACACAAATTGCAAAAGTATAATTTCAAAATTGTCTATACAAAAAGCAAACTTCTTTATCTGGCTGATAACTTATCCAGATAGCCCAGAAATACCACGGAACAGCTTGATGCAGAGAATTTTGACTTTGATGTCATGGAAGTGCATAATTTTGCTACCACAAGACTTGATGAGCTAAGATATCATACAAAGACTGATCCAGTTTTGCAAAAGCTCAACCACTTTATCAATGTAGGATGGCCATCAAAGCAATCCTGTGTACCACCAGAAGTACAACCTTACTTTCAATGTTGTGTTGTTGTTGTGTCTTTCGGCTTATCCCATTTAGGGGTCACCACAGCGGAACTCCGGTCCGCTAATGTTTGGTAGTAGATTTTTATGTGCCGAGTTACCAGCCCTGACACACAACCTTCAATGAAGGCATGCTCATTCACGCATGCCTCCACACAGAAGATGCTCCAGCTGAGAATCGAGTGGGACAACGTCTTGCTGTGAGGCGACAACGCTACCGCAGCACCACTACCATGGTTTACTTTCAATATAGAGATGAAATGTTGATGGAAGATGGTATAATTTTCAAAGGTCCAAAATTATTGTTCCTAATTCATTACAACGTGAATACATTCAGATTTTGCATCATGGCCACCCAGGTTCCGATTCTACCAAAGGAAGAGCAAGAGGACTAGTATTTTGGCCTTCTCTATCAAAAGACATTGATAAAGGGCTTTCTTCTTGTTCAGTGTGCAACAGTACTAAGTCGCATTTCCAAAAAGAGCCACTTCAGCTAAGCCATATTCCTGAACTACCTTGTTCAACAGTAGCCACTGACATATTTGAGTGGAATAATCACCATTACTTAGTGTTGGTAGACTCTTACTCAAACTGGTTTGAGATTGATTTGCTACCTAACCTAATATCCAGTGCTGTTATTACTAAGATGAAACGTTATTTCTCATTCCATGGTAGTCCACAGAAAAATATTTCTGACAACAGTTATCAGTTTACCAGTCAATTGTTTCAAAGATTTGCAAAAGAGTGGGACTTTATCCATGTTACTAGTAGCCCTGAATACCCACAGTCAAACAGCCTTGCTGACCATGTAGTGTAGAGTGCAAAACAATTACTAGAGAGGTCAAAGTGTGACAATACCTAAATCTTCTTGAATTTACTTAATCTCAGAAATATAGCCCCTGACAACCTACTTGGCTAGCCTGCTCAGAGACTTCTGTCTAGGCAAACCAGAACAATCTTGCCTATCAGTTCCTGTCTGTTGGTGCCTAATGCTAAAAACACCAGAGCAATCAAAGCCCAACTTTTTAAGAAGCATTCTTCTCAGAAGTCCAGCTATGATAAAATGAGCAGATTTCTTCATCCGTTAAAAGAAGGAGATAGTGAGGATGCAAATGCCGAAAGGCTTTGATCAAACTGGTCAAGTGAGAGGTATATGTGCCGAGCCAAGATCCTACTTAGTTGAATCTGAGAGTATAGAATACAGGAGAAACCACAGAACAGACATCTTCTTCCTGTATCAGAAACTATATTGCAGCATCATACCTGTGATACAGACTCTAGATCTCAGAGCAACCCTGGCAATGTTCATACCGAAAAACATGTCTCAGTATCTATTCCCGTTCCTAATGATGTCCCAGTTGAACATTCCTTTAAGACAGTCCACTTTCCTAGATCCAATTCTGACTTTTATGTTACATGACCAGGTTGTATTTCTAGACCTAGTGTAAAATACACAGCAACATGGACATGATTGTTATAGATGTGTCTAATTTTGCATGATTGCATGTCAAAGAATTAGTTGTGTATAATTGCATGTCAAAAGATAATTCCTGTAAATTGCATGTCATTGAATACTGTCATTTAGTATATGATCTATTTCTCAAGGAGGGAAGCTTGAGAACAGAGGATGTGTATGTTCCTTTAGGAAGTATTTCCAAATGTCAGCATGTTCATATAAGTAGTGAGCATGTGCAGGCAGCAGTGCCATTTTGAGAGAACAGCCAGAGTGTTAATGTATGAGTGTGGTAGTCAGTCTGTTTATAAGTTTATTTAAGTTTAAGTTACAAAGCCTCATTCCTGATGTGTCTGTGTGTAATAAAGCTGCTTAAACTGAACCCACGAATATTGGTCTGTTTTATCCTGACCAGACGAGTGACACTACTCTTTACATTTTAATTTTATTATTCTTTATATACTGCATTTATGAGTTTTGCTGAATGTATTGTCCATTTTAGCTCATTGTAACCACAGACCAATCCCTTTAAATGGTGTAACTGATCAGTGCATCACCCCAGATAACAAATAAAAGAAAACAAAATTTAAATGATATTAAAATGGACTACTTCTGCTTGCTTTCTTTAACAGTAATTCCTGTGATTTTCCTGCCTCATTCCCTGCTACGGCATACTGTTTACTTGTACTTTTTAGGTCATCATGCAGATTCTTTCCAGCCTTGTGCTGTTCCTTCTGCTTTCTCTCATTTTGGTTTGTTCTGTCTGCAGGTTATTGGCTTCTAAATGTGGTGTATTTCATGTTTTGTAATGAGTTTAACCTTCCATGCTTAGACCAATCATCCTGACTCAACAAGTCCTTTTTCATTATTTTTAAACCTATCAGCTGTGTTGTATACCTTTGTATCAATAGTAAAAACACATAATGTTCTTTCTAGACCTAATTCAATGTCAGGTATATTGACAGTCAATTCCCCTTTCACTCCTCATTGTGGTACCCCAGTATTAATCATCCTGTCATCTTACTGGAATCTTACTGTGGCATTCTCTGTCCATTTGTCTAGCCAGAGCTGTACCCGTAGTGCCACCAAATGACCCAGTCCTAGTCTGTCCAGTTTGTTCAGTAACCTTTTGTATTTATGTGCATCAAATTCCGTGCAAATTTAAAGTGTTTACTGTCTACAGCATCGCCCATTTTAATCATTTTGTTGGAAAATAAAATCAGCGTAACACATTCACCATTTCACTTTCAGAGATTTTATTTTCATTATGAGCTTTGCAGAGACTTGCATTATTGATGATACCTCAGCAACAAAAGTATCATTCTTAAGTCTCTAAAATACCAAATGATTAAATGCTGACCATAATGAGCAAAGGGGCGAAAACAGAACTCTGCAGCACAGAATAACACATTTAAAAAAACTGAGGAACAATTTGTATGTAAAACTACTTTTTTTGTATGCCTTGAGGTGTAGGATGCAGTCCAGTTGACTAAGAGAAAGGGCACAAAGATCACATTGAGAATTAAGGCATTCAATCAGGATACCGTAAACATTTTGTTCAAAGCTGAAAAATGGCCTAAGTGGACAACGCTGAATATGTGAAGTATATCTTCTTCATCTCTGAGGATGATATTCAACGGATACAATGACCCTCTGAGCATAAGCCAAAACCAAGCAAAATCAAATGAGCTATAAAAAGAATAGGCAATGCTCAAGTTGGCTCTTAACTGGTTTCTTAAATGGATAGAAATCAAACGGTAGTTTTCCTGACTGTGCAAAAACAAATCTAGCATGTTAATAATGGGTGTTAATTGCATCTTTTACCAGGAGACAAAAATATTAATTATTACTGAAGAATATGTGGCTTGGGAAATAAATCATCCCATAAAATCCCAGCAGCACTTGATTAGTTTTTTTATAATTTTTATTCCATGCAAAGTCCACTGCATCATGGCCATTGGTCCTCTGAGACTTGACAATGGAAAACGCATTCAGGCAGCCATAAGAGGCTTTTCTATTAGCTCAATCTACTAATGACTGATATGGGCACCTTCGTCATAGTGATTGACTACTAGGGTCTATACTGTATCCTCGAATGCTTAAAAAAGTGAACGCTGATTGATCGAACTTCTTTTCGCAAAACTGCAAAATATCGAAGCAGCAGAAACTCAAATTTTTTCCTAGGGAAAGAATTTGGTTGTCCGTTTCTGTTGCTTCGGTATTTTCAGTGTTATGGTGGAAAGTTTCCGGTCAGATTCAGGTAAGTGTGTGATTGTGTGGATGTAAGTGTTAGGGTGATTTAGGTGAGATAGGGTTAGGGCTCGGGTTAGGTGTGTGTGCGATTGAGTGGACATGAGGGTTAAGTGAGTTAGGTTTAGGGAGTGGGTGAGGTGAGTGTGCGATAGTGATGGACCTTAGGGTTAGGGTTTGGGTTAAGGTAAGTGGGTAGTTAGTGGTGTGTGCATAGTTTAGTGTAGGGTTAGGTATCAGATTTTAGGTGTATGTGTGTGGATTTTTGTTTGTTTGGTGTGCTTGTGTTGTGTGTATGTGTTTTAGATCAGTGATTTTTTCACTGGGAAAAAATTCACTGATCTGACAGTTCCAGATTGTAAGCTTTCGCTTAAATAAGGTCGATCAATCAGAATTCGCTTTTTTAAGCATTCAGTGATATAATATAGACCCGACTACTATGCCATCCCCTCAGGTGAGTACAGCCATTGCAAGCTAACAAGGGCTACCATAAGCAGCTTAGTAAGTCAAGTCCTCATCTCTTATTGCAGATCTGTTACCTGTACCTCTCCACTTGCACTTAGTAAAACAGCCACTGGGCTACCAGACCCTCCCCCGAGGTAAGCAAGCCTATGTTTGGCTTTCCCTCCTTCCCTCTCCTGTCCAGCTCTTCCGGCATCTGAACTACTAACTGAACTCAGGTTGCCTAAGTTGCGCCCAGGGATTTATCTCTCTATGCCACTGAGCTCCACAAGGAACAACTAAATTGGTTTGAGCTACGTACAGCTCATAAATAAGAAGAAGACTCAAGTTCAGACTTAGGACTATGACTTCAATAAAGTCCATTGAAGTCCATGTAATTAAACTCACTGTAATTGCTCTGGGATACTGTCACATACTGGAGATGTGTAGAGGGCCATCAGCATAATTCAAGCAACTCACTGGTCTCTAGTAGCAACAAAGGTAATAAAAAATAATTTGCAGGCATATTTAAATGTGCTAGGAATACATATATCTCTGTATGACTGCAGAAGGGAGTAGTTCTTAATACATTGTGGAAGTTGAAATTCTGGGCACATTGTGGGTACTGAGAAGAGCACTCTTGGCAAATAACAATGACTGAAGCAATACTAATTTTATGAACTCTAATTGTACCCTGACTTAGGAAAAGGGTCCATTCCTGTCACTGTATTAGAAACTAAAAATATCTGGTGAGATTGTAAAAGTGAAGAACTGAGAACCAATGTGACATTGTGAGGCAAAAAAAGCAGTTCACTAGACAGTCTAAAATGCACAGTTCCTGGTCAGTATCCTTCCCTGTTACCTTAACTATATCCTGTATTGCCGTAATTGGCATATCATCTTACCATATAGTTTATGTGGCTTACCTTTACATCAACTAAGTCAGGGTCACAATCTTGCTTTGCTTGTTTGGAGATGGAGGTTATAGCTTCTTCACTCCCCCACCCCAAAAAAAAAAAACACTTGCACAGCAACTTCTTGTACGGCTTCTGCAAAGATAAGTTCTCAATAAAAATCACATAATTATTGCTGCTAACTGTATAAACTTTTAGTGGTCTCTTTTATTTACTTGTGGCTCTGACTTAATATAAGTGAATGACATCCCATCAATTTGTTTTCTTTCACTAACTTGCCAGACCTCAAAACAAATTTTATCTTCAGTTGTACTTCCCTACCTCCTTCCTCATTTGTACATAATGATTGCTGAGAATTTGCCTTTACTTGAGTTTCCTGCTTTACATTAACAGAAATGTTTTAAGAACTCTGCATGTTTCTACCTACCTCACTTTCAGTATCTACTGTGATTTGCATACCATTATTCCTCTAGTTTTGTCTCTTTTTCTAAGCTAATGCTTCTTGTAAGTCTCTGTGCAGACTCTGTGCGGACTTCTTGTACTGATTTGCATTGCAGGGTTCCCTTTAATTCCTGTACTAACATCTCTTACAGTTTTCATTTCCATTACTATATTGCAGGGTCATGCTTTGTCATAACAGGATACTTTGACTAATTGTAGCCTAATTCTATCTCTTAACACCTTCTGTAGACTCTATGCCAACTTCCTTCGCTTGGTTTTGATTTTTGATCTCTGTATAAATGTTGTTGATTTGCCCTCGCCCATTATTACACTGAATGGATGTGTCAGACAGATAACGTACCACTTGTTTTATTAAGTATATTATCTTTCCATGCTCTGTCTCTGGAGTCTCCATCCTCATCCTTCTACATTTCCGTAGTGCTTGAAAATAGAGAAAATCTTACATCATGATTTTCTAATCAGGTGTGAAAGGAACCTGATGTAACAATTTTCTACATGTACAAGGTGGTGTTCTTCTCTATGGTAACAAATAGATGTTACATCAATTTTCTGTTTGTTCATAATATTGTGCTTCTACATAACAGGGGTTCTGTGGTACAGCTAAACAGGCTTCCAGAGCCGTGCAGAGCTTAATCATCTTTTCCTTCTAGATGTCAACAGACTTCATCAGTTTAGTTGTAATATGGGCATATAATGCTGACTCACTTATCATAGCTATAATGTTGTTTCACACCATAGGAACAACTCCATTTGTAGCACACATTTTTATTTTATACTGCTAGTATTCACTTAAATATTAGCAGCAAATAACTTAGCCATGTGACCACCCCACACAGTTGAAACAAATTAATATATTACTTGCCGCTTTAAGTTTCACAAAAGATGGCACATTTTGACTGCAGTTTTAGATTTAGATGCAAGCAATTTAGTTTTAAACATTGTATCATTGACTAATAAGCTTTCTGCTAAAGTTAGTAGCTACTCAGAGTTCTTGGGATCATTTTGCTACACCATATATTATTAGGCAAAACACTTAAACCTGTCTGCTACTAAAATTTTTAGCATTTTTAATTCCCTGTTCAGAGGTTATACCAGCCTTAGCTAAAATTTATTTTCTCATTTTGTTGTCGTCAGTTTAATTGGTTCTTTTGATACCCATATGATTTTTCAGAGCCTCTCCTGTCTGCTGAGATCATAGAATTGCTTAAAGTCTGTTTGGCTCCATGATAGAATTGTTCAAAGTTGGTTTGGTTCCAGTTTTCTAGTGTAGTGTCATGCTTAAAAGTGAACCAGGCATGATTCCAGGACATCCTCTTGTGAGCATATTCATAGCAGGTCGAGTCTTATGGATAACATCTGCATTAGACAGCACAACTAGATAATGTTGTAGTTTTGCCATATTCTGCTCAGTCCCCACTTGTGAGTCCACAAGTTTTTTTAGCAAGTCCTCAACTGTCAGGGTCATCAGGATACCACTTCACAGGCAGTATGCACAAATGCCTTAAGGACACAATAATAATAACTGCACGGTATGTAAATGGTAACCTAAATACAGTTTGTACTTTGTAAAAGAGTTTCTTTGAGGAATAGTAAATACCAAGTCCTTTGTCAACTGCTTGCACAGATGTAACTTCTGCAAAGTTCAAAGAAACACTGGTGACATCTATTCTTATACGTCTCAGTTGTAAATATATATTTTTAAAAATGCCCTCATTGTTTTCTTAGCATTTTACTCTGTCTCTCCTAAAATTAGACTTTTTTAGAAGTACTACATTAAAACATCAGTATTTAAAAGTATCCCTAATTTGAGGCCTTTTCCATAATTACTTTCACACTCAGATAAAACACACACACACACACACACACACACACACACACACACACACACACACACACACACACACACACACACACACGTGTGTGGGCGCACACACTTTTATTTATTTCACTAAACAATTAAAACTATTGCCCTCAAAGCAAAAAAAAAAAAGAAAAAGTGCAAAAAAAGTATATATTATTACTCTGTATACTTCCACACTCAGCATCTCTAGTATATATGCTGTCTGGAACCTCAACCATGCCACAATTCCAGCCCTCTCTTGTACATAGTTCAGAGCCAGGCATAAATCCATGCATTGCACCATTAGAGCTAACATACTCCACACTGCCAGGGACTTCCATTGTGATGCTTCTTTTATACACATTAATTGGTAATTAAATCCTCCTTACTGACTAATACAGAATATTGTCTACCTACCCGTTTCTGAAAATGTGCTTGCAATCAGCACTTCAAAACATATTTAAAGGCATGTTATTAATTTTTATACCCAAATGCTGCAATACATACCCCCACTCTCACACACACACACACACACACACACACACACACACACACACACACACACACACACACATGTGTGTGTTATGTGTATGTGTATGTATAGATAGTCAAACTACAAATTACACTGTTTCAAATGATTGTCATCCCTCAGTTCTCCTGCTTATCTGCACCAAGACTGTAAAATGTATGGGGCAACATTGCTGTATATTTTCTTGCCTTAGTACTTGATGTCACGCTTAAATCCAACTCCTCTTGGTGTTTGGAATAGTATATTTTGGTCACACATATAACATGCATCACTGCGGTAGATGTTATTCATATGCTGGCAAAAATACTGCAAAGTGAGGCTCTGCATCAGTGTAGGAGGTCTGTTGAGGACCAGACTGCAATAGAGCCAGGTGCTTTAATTAAACAACATATGTTGTGACTATGACTGCTGCAGTGATTTATTTAAGTATATGTTTTCTAGAAATGTACAATGGAAAGGGCCCACAACTTAAATTTAGCTGGAATAGGTATGTTGTGAGACAGAGATATAACCCACATTAGTATCCTGAGTTTGACTGCACCAGACAGCTTGTGCAATGATTTCAGCAGCTGTGCTTAACAAGATGCTTAAAAGAGGATTCTATAAAGCCGTATTAGAATTTGGTCATTGCATGCTGTGTGGCACGGACCTTAGGTGATCTTTGCCTTGTATTGTACACTTACACTATATTTTAGAGGAGTTTTCATGAATCTCAACCAAGATCAACTAGCTCCTGTATTTAAATTGCTTCTTGCAGAAGTAAATAAAAATAGGGGATTACACAGTATAGATCACAGGATCATAGGAGGTTAGTAGGCTATCAACCCAGAGGTCATTTCAAGCCTAGCCGTTTCATCCCAACGTAATACTATAGATACTGTAGTCAATACCCAGGACTGTATTTAGTAATGACTGCACATGTCAAGGAGGGTTGTGGGCACTATTTATTTATTTAATTTATTTAACATTTGTTTACCAGGAAAGTCCCGACTTGGAACGAAACCAATTTTCAGCAGAAGCCTGGGGAGAAACACCCTGAATGCATGTCTTTGTACCTATCCCAGGTAAGAATTTACTGTGACCCATCCACTCATCCAGGTTCCTTTTGAACAGTGTCATAGAGGTGCTCTGCTTCACATGAACTGGCAACTTATTCCAAAGATGCAGCAGTTGCTGGGAGACAAATCTGTCCTTCCACCATGTCCTGTTCAAGTCACAGGCCATATTTAGGTCCCTGGAACAGGTAGCTCTATTCCTGTCTCATTTACAGATGTGCAGCAAATTCATTAGGTTTGGGTCGGAGATTGCTCTGTAAGCCAAGCATAAGTCTCCCCCTACGAAGTCTATACAATACTGAGTATAGTGACAGGGACTTTAATCAGTCTGTGTAAGGCACGTGCTGGATTCCCTTGATCTTCTTAGTTAGAAATCTCTGAGGTCTCTCCAGTTGCTGCAGGTGCTTTGTACAGTACATACTGAAAGGGGCATTATACACAATTGTGGGCCTAATTAGTGATGAGTATAGTGAGGTTATAACCTCCTTTGCTCTAGAGGCGATACCTTTGCTGATCAAGTGTGGTGCATAGAATGCCTTCCTTACTACAGTAGACTCACAGTGGTCAAAGTTAAGGTTGCAGTCTACTTGTGATCCTAGATCCCTTGCCACTTTGTAGGTACTTAAGGTATTGTTATTAATTTGTGAGTTTGAAGGGACATTGTTTTGGGACAGAAAAATAATCAGTCTTATGTATGTACTATGAAAACTGCAATAAATAAAATATGGGATTTATATCAGTGGCAAGCTAAAATTCAAACGTTAACTCTCCTTCAAAGACATGGAAAAAAATTACCTGCCTACTGCTTTGCAGAAATTCAGTTTGTTGATCTAGGCTAATAAATATACAACAGTGTTCTAGATTAAATCCAAAGTGAAGACAGGCATTCCCATGAGGCTGTTATGTGAGATAAAGAAAAAAGGTATGAGCTGCATTTTTCTGCATCTTTCCTCAAAAGCCAGGAGGCAAAAAAATAAACTTCAGATTAGTTTACTACAAATGCATACCAAAAATATTTCAGTATGAGATCAAAACCAAACCAAATACTATACAAGCCAGATAGGAAGCAACAAAATGACCAAAATAATGGTTAAAACTTCCAAAATGCCAATATGCCAAAGTCAGGAAACACTGGTTCATTAGTAGACTCTAGTCTTCCTGTAATTGTGATAGCTTCTTCTTGAACGGTGGTTGGAACTCCATACATCTTCCATTTTCTGATTATTCTAATGTGTCTTTCAACTGACTATTTTCTTAGAGCAGCTAAAATTGGAGTTTCTAAAAAAAAATGTTTTTGTATCCTTGACATTGGAATCAAAATGCCTATCTTCTACTGATGAAGTTTGGACTCGATTCTTTCCTCTACATGCTCCTTAAATCTTTATGTTGTTGCTTGGTAGCAAGTAAACTCTTTTCTCTTCATATTCTAGTTCCATTTTAACTTTTACTCTTTCTTTACAAAATAGTGTCATATTTCTTCTGTACTTTGTGAAATATGTCATCAAACACATTCTTGTTTGCTGAGAATAATTAATCTTTAGTTATGAAGTCAGTGAGTGTTTCTATTTCAGTTAACAAAGTATCCATTGCATAAATATTGCACTAATAAGAAATGTTATAATTTGAAAACTTGTGTTATCAAAAAGTACAAGTTCTTTATAAAGGGCTGAGCAACGGGAAGTTCCATTAGAAAATTAAATCACCTGAAAAACCTTAGGTACTCTCTTTGTAGCAATGCATTCTTTAAAAAATTGGTTATCCAGCTGTAATGACCTGCATTTCAAAATTGCTTTAATTGATCATTAAAACTAGTTCCTTGTCTTTGTGGATGATTGAGTTTTTTTCAAAACCAAACTCAGTTTTAAACCAGGACTTCAATGTTTACACGTATGAATCAGAAGAAACCGACAAAGAAATGCTTCTTGTGCCTATAAAGTGTGCATCTGAAATGATAATAGAATTATGCCCTGAACAATTACCAGCTAGCAAAGTGGTATGCAGAACTTCGTATGTTAAAATGTTCTCCATTTCACTTTGAATAAAACCAGGCTGACAAACATATCAATAAACCTCTTGTATCAAAATTGTTAGATCTCCAGGAAACTCTGAACGAATGTCAGATGGTGATAACGTTTCCTGAGCAGGCATTACCTTGCTTTGTACCCAACAAATAACAAAACCAAACCAAAGATTCCACAAGCTGCTTAGGAAGCAACAAAATAACCAAAATAACACTTACAAATTCCAAAATGCCAAAGTCAGGAAACAGTTGCATCTACTGCCTGTTCCTCCTGCAATTGTGATATTTCCCTCTCAAATGGGGGTTGGAACTCTGTACAGCCTCCTTTTTCTGATTCTGCTGACATGTGTTCTGATTGGCTGTTCTCTTGGATCACCTCTAAACTGCAGTTTCTAAAAAAGTTTTGTCTGTATCCTTTTGGTTGTCATCAAAATGCCTATCTTCCTCCTGATGGATTTTGAATTTGATTCCCTCCTCAGTGTGCCCCTTTACACTTGATGTTGTTGGTAATATTGTTTGGTAAAAAAACTCTTCATATTCTAGTTTGTCATTTTTAACTTTTTACCCTTTCTTTCCAAAATAGTGCCACTTTTCTTCTGTATTTTACGAAATATATCATCAAATACAGTCCTGTTCGCTGAGAATGAAAGATATTTTTTTTACGGAGTCATTGAGTGTTTCTGTTTCAGTTAACAATGTAGCCATTGCAGAAATAGAGTACTTAATAAGAATTGTTATAATTAGAAAACCTGTGTTATCAAAAATTTCAACAAGTTCTATATAAATGGTCAAGTTGGGGTATGGCTGCAAGCTGGGTGTGGTCATCAATTCCCCTAGTGATGGGGATATCCTGCAAGAGGGTCTCACCCAAACAAATAACTGGTGCCAGAAACATGGCCTCAAACTGAATACCAAAAAATGTATCATCTTCCCCTTTGGGGAGAATGACATCCCCGCAAATTATTACATTGATAATAAGGTACTAAGCATGTAAACAGTTGTGAGGGACTTGGGAATCCAGGTTGATAGCAAACTGAATTTTGACCACCATATTGCCTCCGTTGTATGGAAAGCTTTCTACATTGCCCACCTCATTAGTAAGGGTATTTCATCCAGGGACAAGGTGGTTACAACATCCCTGTATTCATCCCTTATAAGACTGATTATTGAATACAATGCCCCTTTCAGCATGTACTCCAGAAAGCACATGCAGCAGCTGGAGACACCACAGAGATTCCTCACCCAGAGAATCCAAGGCTTCAAACATCTACCCTACACAGATAGGTTAAAAGCCCTGTCCCTCTACTCAGTCTCCTACAGACTCTCAGAGGTGACCTCTGTCTGGCATACAAAGCAAACTCAGACCCTGCCCTGATGGGACTGCTGCATATCCACAAGTCAAGCTCCACTCGAGTAACCCATACATGAGACCACAACCTAGTCTGTGACATCAATAGGACTTGTTGACGGGACAGATTTGTGTCCCAGAGTCTCCTGCTTTTGTGGAATAGACTCCCTCCCAATGTAAAGCAGAGTACCTCATTAAACATTTTTAAGCGCAACCTGGATAACTGGATGGGGACAAAAAATACACCCCTGGGATTCCACCTATGTCTCTGCTGGACAGTGCCATATGATACTGACTTGTTGAAACATGGGCTAAATTCTTGGCTAGGCTTGTAAGGGCCTCAGGGCTAATAACCTAGTAACTTCCTATGATCCTAAGTTCTTTTAGGAAATTTACACACCTGAGAACCATTAGGTACTCTCTTAGTAGAGATACATTCTTTAAAAAAATAGGTTATCAGACTTTAATAACCTGCATTTTATGAGTTTCATTCAAAATTGCTTAACTGATTGTTGAAACTAGTTCTTTATCAAAGACAGCCTTAGAAGCAATTAAATTTCCAGCGTGTTGCCATTGCTCCTGGCCATTTCCAAAAGAAGGGAGAACCACAGTTGCCTGGATCAGACAGGAGTCACTACAATGACCTTGGGGTATTCCTTCTGAAAATTAAATTGTACTCTTGGATATTGGTGGAAAGGTTGGAAAGGCAAACATGAACATTCCTGTCCAAAGAAAAGAAAAGAAAAGGGATCTACCTTCCAGTCCTTCTTGTATGGAGTCCTGGAACAGAATTTTGGCAATTGATTTTTCAGAGAGGAAGCAAAGAGGCCTACTTGAGGAACTCCCTACAGATGGCTCAAATCTTGAAGGTCTCCCTAATCTATTTTCCATTCATGAGGGTCTCCCTGATCCTGCTCACCTTGTCTGTCAGTTTTTTATCTGATGGAATGTAGGAGGCCTGTAAAGCGAGAGTGTGCTGTGAAACCACATCCCAAGCTAACATGGGTAGATTGCAAAGGGTGTATGATCTGCTTCCCCACTTGCTTGTGATATATACCAGAAGACTATAGTATTGTCTGTAACCACTTAAAGAGGTCACAGGGATGAAATATGGTTCACCTTGATATTTATGTGTTTGCATCTCTTCTTGGTGTCCCACACACCTTGTACTTTTATCCCTCCTGAAACTGCTCCACAAGCAAAGTCCAAAGCATCTGTGGTGACTGACTGCTTTGGAGCAGGTTGGGAGAAGTTGAGACCTGCATTTAAGGATATCTGTTGTCTCCACCAAAATGTCTCTTCTGACAAACCCCAGTACTGGGTCTGAAAAGACAAAAGGGTGTTGATGCTTGGACCAAAGAGATTTCAAATAACACTGTATCTTTCTCATGTGGAGTCTTGACACAGGTATCACGAGAATCATAAATGCCATGAGACCCAAATTTCGGATGTATTCCCTTGCAGTAAGTGAAGTCTGAGAACTAGATCTAGATTAAGATCTATTTTTTTTCCTGTGGGAGAAGAGCTCTTTGAACTGATGTGTTTAGTTGACATTCCAGGAACACAATCCTGTGTGAGGGAGTCATGAAAGACTTTTAAATGTTCTCATGGAATCCCAGCTTGGCAAGAGATCTCTCACCTAAGAGAGAGACAGAGAGACAGAGAGACAGAGAGAGAGAGAGAGAGACTCCTGACATTTTGAAAAACACTTTGCAAAGATAAGCATGCCATCTAAATGTGGAAAAATGTGGATACTCTGTAGCCTACAATGAGCTATAATTGAAGCTAGGCACTTTGTGAATACTTTTGTTGGAGTGGATACTCCAAAGAGTAAGGCAGGAAACTGATAATATGATTCAAACAGACAAAACCTTAAAAAACGCCTAAAGTCTGAATGAATAGGGATGTGATAAGCATCTTTTAAGTATAGCATTAAAAGAAAACTTGAAAGAGGAAGAGGAGGTAAAAGGCTTTGAAGTAACATAATTTTCAATTTGGGCACTATCACAAATATGTTTTAGGAAAGAAAGATACAGAACTGGTCACCAAATATTTTCTTTCTTTGGCATTGGAACATCCTTGAACAAAATCCTCTTTCTCTGCTAGGAATGAGGAACTGGTTCTATCACTCTTTGGAAAAGTGCATGATGAAGAACGGCTGGAAATAAAAAAAGCCAGTTTCTTTATGGGGTCATTTGCATATATCCCATGAGCGTCCATTATTGGAAGTTTAAAGTTCTACACCTGGCTAAGTTTTTCTTGCAGCATTTACTGAATGATTTCTCTGTATGACCTTCTTACCATTTGGTTTGAATGTTTGTTGGGATATTTTGCAGACATCTTAATGTTTAAGGGAATCAGTTGGGTTTAAAAACACAGTTTTTCTAATGTATAGCCAAACAATCCAGTTATACTGTGCTGATGTGGTGAGTAAAAAGGCTAAAACCTCTTTGCCTACATCTACTGGAATTATATTTTATTGGTTTGAATGTATCTGTATAGACTTAAAATGTCATGAATGTTCAGATGACATCTAACTGAAACACCTGATGTCCGTAAGGTAGAAATAAAAAAATAGCCATTCTGGGTGGAATGCTGGCAAAAACAGCTGTAAAAGCAGCATGACAAAAAACAAATACTGAAGCTTGTATTAGTAAAAAATCCACTTTATTAATAACATGTTAAGCAATTTCATCCCATTGTACTAACCCTGACAGGAACTGCCACACAGATTTGTTCTGGAGATTGTGAATCATTGAGAATGATGTCCTTAAGGTGTCATTTGCATAGGTCTACATTACAAGAGGTTTAAGGTACCACACAGTGGAAGCTGCATCTTGGCCAGGGTTTTATTGCAGTTTTTACTGAATAGTTTTCCTGTGTGACATTTTTCCTTTTATTTTTTTGTTTCCATATGTGTGTGTGTGTGTGTGTGTGTGTGTGTGTGTGTGTGTGTGTGTGTGTGTGTGTGTGTGTGTGTGTGTGTGTGTAAGTTAGGGCAAATGAAGTAGATCCATATATATATATATATATATATATATATATGGGTCTACTTCATTTGCCCTAACTTCCAATTGACCGACACCCATTTGCCCGACACCAAATGACCGAAATTTAATTTGACCGAAAATTCATTTGACCGACACTTCATTTGACCGACAAGTATTATTGGCAAGTAAATGGGATATGTCTCCTTCCCCACTGTAGTGCGACCCTGGAGTTAGAATATATAGTTAGGAGGGTGTGGGGGGTGAAGCCCCCCCCACATACTTTTGTTTTACTAAGCAATATTAAAGCAAAACTAAACAATATAATATGAAATTAAGTGGGGGCTTTGCCCCCACTCCCCCTAACTATATATTCTAACTCCAGGGTCGCACTACAGTGGGGAAGGGGACATATCCCATTTACTTGCCAATAATACTTGTCGGTGAAATGAAGTGTCGGTCAAATGAATTTTCGGTCAAATGAAATTTCAGTCAAATGGGGTCGGGCAAACGGGTGTCGGTCAATTGGAAGTTAGGGCAAATGAAGTAGATCCATATATATATATATATATATATATATATATATATATATATATATATATATATATATATTTATACGTAGGTACTAGCCTATCAGCCCTAGGTCCTATACAAGACTAGTCACAACGATTCCCTGGCTATTGCTTCCCACAAACATTTACTTTCCTGGACCCCTATCTAGCAGGGCTACTGATGTTGAACTCTTTGCTGTGCTGATAAATACACATTTGAGTAGGGGGATCCATGAAATCTATTATAGAAACAGGTGGTCCATTAGGAGCTTTGACCTTAGTTCATGCCAGTCTGGCTCAAACAAAGGATTAGGCTATCGAATTAAACATGTTAATGAATGTCTCCATTACCAGGCTGCTTTCCGAGAATTTCTGATTCAAAGATATGGGCACTAGGCATGCAAAGGCTGTGAACCAATATACAGAGTTTACAAGCATTATGCTAGGTCTGCAACAACAAAAAAAAAAAAAGATTTCAAAAATCCACTTCACAGTAAGTGTGAAGAAAAGGTGGAGAGGGGGTGATCTGAGACCTTCCAAAAAGCATATGCTTATGAGAGCTAAGAAACTTAAATCATAAGAATCATTGGGGGTCTATTAAAGTTTATCATGTAATTTCTGAAGACCTGCTACCATTTAAAAAAAAATACAATAACCTTTCTGAAAGCTGGAACAGGTAACCTGGGAACTTCACCATCAGAAGAGTTGGCAGACATCTCCTTGCTCTTTGGAACAGAATTCCTACATTATTTATTCCTTTCGTTATGCACAGGTTCCGATACGCACTTTGGCATTGAACTGGAAGATAAAAAATCACAATTTCAGGAAACCAATGCAAGGACTGACAACATTTGGCTGCAAAAATAGTGTTTACCTGGTGGACCATCAATACATTCAAGAGCAAAGGTCTGCAGTCCACGGTAGAAAGTTTTAGTTATTTATTTATTGATCTATCTATCATCCCCACTGGCCTGTGACTGAAAAGACCTGACTCTCCTTATGACACATTCCTTCCCCACTCCAACTTTTCTTAGTCTCCCTGTAAATTACTGGTTTACAATGGGCAAATGTCGCTTTCTGTACTGTCATCAGCTTTCCGGTTACTGCTTATTTATTCACATTTGTTTACCGGGAAAGTCTAACATGATAACTTCATCTATAATCAGTTGAGTCTCGGACAGAATCCCAAGTCTGCCTCCCATGTGGCCTTGCATGTTTATCAGTCACAGCTGTGGTGGAAAATCAAATAAAAATGATCCCGAAAATTACTAATGTGCAAAAAGAAGACAGAAACATTTCTCTTTCGAAAAGTGAAAAACTGAAGCTGACGATTCCTGAGCGGATAATTAATATAGCACATATGTATTCATACATATATATATATATATATATATATATATATATATATATATATATATATATATATATATATATATACATACATATATACATAGTGCTAACTATACGGCCGTATATATATATATATATATATATATATATATATATATATATATATATATATATATATATATATATATACATATGAAGAGGTTTCTACGTTTTACTAAAAATCAGAGTACTGTCCAAAGGATACACTCTATTTTGTTTTGTTTTTTTTTTAAATCCAGCAGCTTACCACTCACATGTTTTACCACTCAGCTGAGTGTGAATTACGGATACTTTCACACATTCTGGATTATTAACAAAGACAAACTTAGAAGCAGTTAAATTTCCAGCTTGACAAAGAGGAAAATAGAGTTGAAAATTCTTGAAATAACTCTTGAAATCAGCCAGATCAAAAGGAAAATAAGAAAGAAAAAAAAGTTTGGCATCAACAGTTTCAAACTCACATACCTACTGCTCAAAGGCAAAAATTGCAACATTAGACCAAAGAGGCACTCTAGAAGACTCTCATTTTCTGCCTTTTGAAGCAATGATGTGAAATGTGTCATACATTCCGTGTATATATGTACCGTCCCATTGCTTTATTTATTTATTTATTTATTCCTGCTGGTAACATGAACCGCAATTTATTTAACTATTCATTCACATTGAGAAACTAAGGTGATGCATCAACCAAAAATAGCGCACTTCTCAGACACCACAGCAGTTATTAACTACATGTCTTTTTTTAAGAAGTCAGATATTGTGTAGAAAAAAATAGCGTAATGTCAGGGTCATTCGGTGGACACTACCAGACAAACATGCTCAAGAATGAACAGGCGTTTGCACTGCAAGTAACCTGGACTACTGTACTCATAACACTTTAAATTACAACACAGAAAAAGTGAGACAGAACTAACAGATATGCAGCTAAACATAGTATCATCCATGTCAGGATGGCCAAGTGGTCTAAGGTGACAGACTCAAAGGTAGAACTCCTTCCAATGTTCATGGAAATTTTGGTCTCTATGTGGGAGGGTGGGTTCAAATCCCACTTAAAACAGCTAGCTTTTGCTCACTGCTTCTGACTTTGAATTGAGCTGATGTGAAGTGCAGAAGTAGGGAGGTCAAATGCCCTTACGTTGCTAGCAACAATCTCTGACTGAAAGATCATGACACAGATCTCAAGGGAGGTGATTCCAATGCTGTTTTGATTTTGTTAGCCACATAAACCCATATCAAGCTAATCTTATTTCAATGACAACCAAGAAGCTTTCATGATAACGATGATACTCAGAATCAAACCCTGGTTTCTGGCATACCCTGGGCTCTGGCTTAAAAGTCCATTCAGTTGGCAGGAGTAATCCTGAGGACCAAACTGCTAGTCTTCCAAGTTGAACTCTTTGCTGTGCTGATATATACACATTCGAGTAGGTGGATCCCTGAAATTTATTAAAGAAACAGGTGGTCCAATAGGAGCTTTGAATTTAGTTCATGTCAGTCTAGCTAAAACAAAGCATTAGGCTATGGAATTAAAGAGGTGGGTGAACTTCTTCTATTACCAGCCTGCATTCCGAGTAATTTCTGAATCGAACATATGGACACTAGGCATGCAAATGCTGTGAATCAATACACCGAGTTTACAAATGTTATGCTAGGTCTGCAACAAAAAAAAAGCGATTTCAAAAATCCACTTCACAGTAAGTGTGAAGAAAAGGTGGAAGGGGGGTGATCTGAGACCTTCCAAAAAGCATATGCTTATGAGAGCTAAGAAACTTAAATTGTAAGAAATCATTGGCGGTCTGTTAAAGATTACCGTGTAATTTTTGAAGACCTGCTACCATTTTCAAAAAATACAACAATCTTTCTGAAAGCTGGGACAGGTAACCATGGATCTTCACCTTCAGAAGAGTTGGCAGACATCTCCTTGCTCTTTGGAAAAGAATTCCTGCATTATTTATTCCTTTTGTGATGGACAGGTTCCAATACGCACTTTGGTATTGAACTGAAAGACCAAAAATCATAATTTCAGGAAATCAATACAAGGACTGATAACATTTGGCTGCAAAAATAGCATTTACCTGGTGTACCATCAATGCATTCAAGTGCAAAGGTCTGCAGTCCACGGTAGAAAGTTTTAGTTATTTATTTATTGATCTATCATCCCCACTGGCCTGTGACTGAAAAGACCTGACTCTCCGTCTGACTCTTCCCTTCTCCACTCCATCTCTTCTTAGTCTCCCTGTAAATTACTGGTTTACGGTGGGCAAATGCCGTTTTCTGTACTGTCTACAGCTTTCTGGTTACTGCTTATTTATTCACATTTATTTACCAGGAAAGTCTAACATGATAACTTCATCTATAATCAGTGGAGTCCCGGACAGAATCCCAAGTCTGCCTCCCATGTGGCCTTGCATGTTTATCAGTCACAGAAGTGGTGAGAAAATTGAATTAAAATGATCCCAAAATTACTAACAGGAAAAGTGAAGAGAGAAACATTTCTCTTTCAAAAAGTGAAAAACTAAAGTTGACGATTCCTGAGCTGATAGTTGACATAGCACTATATATACATATTTCTAACTATACGGCCATATATATATACATGAAGAGGTTTCTAAGTTTTACTAAAAATCAGAATATTGTCCTAAGGATACACTCTATTCTGTTTTTTTTTTAAATCCAGCAGTTTACCACTCACATGTTTTAGCACTCAGTTGAGTGTGAATTACAGTTACTTTCACACATTCTGGATTATTAATAAAGACAAACTTAGAAGCAGTTAAATTTCCAGCTTGACAAGGAGGAAAACAGAGTTTAAAATTCTTGGAATAATTTCTGAAATCAGCCAGATCAAAAGAAAAAAAAAGAAAGAAAAAAAAGTTTGGGATCGACAGTTTCAAACTCACATACCTACTGCTCAAAGGCAAAAAATCATGCCCCTAGACCAAAGAGGCACTCTGCAAGTTTTTTTCATTTTCTGCCTTTTGAAGCAATGGTGTGAAATGTGTCATATATTCTGTGTGTATATGTACCACCCAATCGTTTTATTTATTTATTTATTTATTCCTGCTGGTAGCATGTACTGCAATTTATTTTATTTATTTAACTATTCATTTACATTGACAAACTAAGGTGATGCATCAACCACAAAGAACGTATTTCTCAGACACTGCAGCAGTTATTAACACATGTCATTTTTTAAGAATTCATATATGGTGTCAAAAAAAATGCCATACTGTCAGGGTCATTCGATGGACACTACCAGACAAAAAAAGCACAAGAATGAACAGGCGTTTGCAGTGCAAGTAACTAGACTACTGTTCTCATAACACTTTAAATTACAACACAGAAAGAGCGAGAGGGACGGGGTGATCTTAGACTTTCCAAAAAGCATATGCTTATGAGAGCTTAGAAACTTAAATCTTAAGAAATAATTGGGTTTCTATTAAAGTTTGCTGTGTAATTTTTGAAGACCTGCTACCATTTTTAAAAAAATACGATAACCTTTCTGAAAGCTGGAACAAGTAGCCTGGGAATTTCACCTTCAGAAGAGTTGGCAGACATTTCCTTGCTCTTTTGAACAGAATTTCTGCATTATTTATTCTTTTTGTGATGGACCGGTTCCAATACGCACTTTGGTATGGAACTGGAAAACCAAAAATCACAATTTCTGGAAATTGGTACAAGGACTGACAACATTTGGCTGCAAAAATAATGTTTATCTGGTGGACCGTCAATACATTCAAGTACAAAGGTCTGCAGTCCATGTTGAAAAGATTTAGTTATTTATTTATTGATCTATCTATCATCCCCACTGGCCTGTGGCCGAAAAGACCTGACTCTCCTTCTGAATCTTTCCTTTCCCACTCCACTTTTCATAGTCTCCCTGTAAATTACTGGTTTACGGTGGGAAAATGCTGTTTTCTGTACTGTCTGCAGCTTTCCGGTTACTGCTTATTTATTCACATTTGTTTACCGAGAAAGTCTGACATAATAACAGCATCCGTAATCAGTGGAGTCCCGGACAGAATCCCGAATCTGCCTCCCATGTGGCCTTGCATGTTTATCAGTCACAGTAGTGATGAGAAAGTCAAATTAAAATGATCCCAAAAATTATTAATATAAAAAGTGAAAAGAAAAATATTTCTCTTTCAAAAAGTGAACAACTGAAATTGACGATTCCTGTGTTGATAATTAACACAGCACTTTTATATACACACACACACACACACACACACACACACACACACATATATATATATATATATATATATATATATATATATATATATATACACACATATATACATATTTTTAACTATATGGCCGTGTATATATATATATATATATATATATATATATATATATATATATATATATATATATATATATATATATATATATATACATACATATATATGAAGAGGCTTCTAAGTTTTACATTAATGGGCATGTATAATACCTCTAATTATATATGGAAGCAGACCGAGGACTAAGGATTCATGAACACATCTACTACCCATGCGGTTCCTCCTGGAGTTCATCCAGACAGTTTCCATAAGACTGACTGTACATGAAGACCTGACGTTTACCTTTACACTGAAGATATTTAATGGCAGTGTCTACCATGATTCATTGCTGACAGAATCCTTGCACAGTCCATATATTCATATCATGTATGCAAAACCTGCCTTTCATTCAGAGTGGTGTCAATAATCAGAATCCTTGGTGACCTTGCATGAATCTGTGCCCCTAGCTCTCACCAGCAAAAGTTATCCCATGCCAAACTTCAACAAACAAACGAACAAACAAAAAAAATGAAACAGACTTACCAAACTCAAAATGCAAAAACACTTGCTATGATGCAAAGGATGTCTACCACCCAGATAGGAACTGACTACAAACTCCAACTGCCCTCTCGGAGTTCTGTATCCTCTTAATTCGGTCACAGCTTATATTTATATGAAGTGCTCCAATACGATTCCTTCTTAACCTTGATCTGTACCACAAAGGGTAAGGTGGAAATGTAATATATGTATATCGATTAGAGTAGCTAAGATGTGCTTGGAAGATTAGGCAAAGTAGAGCATCCAGAGCAAGCCTATTTGTGTGCAGAAGAAAAAAACTACAAAAATGCAAAACTATCTGTGAGGATTGAACCACAAACCTTAGAACAATGAAAGAAAAACTTTTATCACTAAACCACCATTTAGCCTTCCTCACAGCACTCCTGATGGCAGTTATTGATGTTGCCATAATTCTATACTCCTAACATCAGTTATTAGTTGTCCGTGAATTCCTAGGTTTCCTCTTGTATTTTGCTAGTTGCCTTCTAACCACTTCACAGCTTCAGGTCCCTAGGACACACCACCCTCTTTCACTAATATACATCTCCTACCATACATTTTGTCATATTGCTGAGTTACTGAGGGCAGCACTGTCACACAGCAGTTTTCATTAGTCTGCTATAATGTCAGGCCCTCCAGTTCTGGTTTTGGCTGGAGTGCCTTCTGTGTGGTGATTTCCCATCCACCCTGTGTCTATATGAGCTTTTGCAGGGTGGTCCAGTTTCCTTCTGTGTTACAAAAGATGGGCTGTTTGTCAATAGTTGACCCTCTAAATTGCTAAAAGGTCTGCATGCTGGGTAAGGGTGTATATTTGCATCAGGTGGTCAGTCACTACCCTATTCTGTATTATCTTGCATGTTTTGTGCCCAGTGATTTCCTGTATATGTTATGACTTTGCCCTGTCCATGCACTGGATTAAGTGGGTAACCAGGCAGTCTATAATGATTCTTTTCAGAAAGCATACCTCATGGGCATAGTTTAGAATGAATGATTTGGCAAACTGACACAGAAATTATCCCCTGTATTGTCTTACATTGTCTGTTTCCATATTTCCTGACCTGGTTCCAGCATTATCTGCCATGTTTACATGATAGAGATTGATGGCACCCACACACTATAAACTTATCGCCACGAATCCCATCATTATCAGTAATTCATATTTGAAAGAATTATTCCATATTGTAACACATGAACACCAAAAATTCAGAAAAATAGGACAATTTTCTCAGTCCATTTTTTTCCTTCATCAATTGCTTTATCTAAAATTCATTATATCTCACGTTTTAAGTTGCTTTGATACCTATAATCTCTCTGTTACTGACCGCACTGTTCTTTTAATATCTACATTCTCATGGAATTATATATCTCCATCCCTAACTCCATAGTTTTACTAACAGTGTCAGAATATCCCTTCATTCGCACTGGTTGGTCACCAGTCTTACGATAATGCTAGCTCGCTGTCCTAACACCCCTTCCTGCTAGTACCCTAGCCATAACCTTCCATTTACTTCTTGTGAATCTTTATCCTAATCCTTCTATCCTCGGTTTAGTTTAAAGTGAAACTCATTTAAGCAATAAGCTGCAGTCAAACATTTAATATCTAAAGATCAAATAGTCCATCATTTAAAAGGAAAATCACAATCAGCAGCCCTTTCAGTTCAGCAGATGTCTTGAACACATTTGATTTTCATTTACAAATAAGTTGTACATTTAAGCCTTTTCTTATATTTTGATTGCATCAAAATTCCACCTTTATACTACCAGCCCAAACAGCTTTAACGGCTCAGATTTAACTGCCTAGATACAAATATAGATTGCAACTTTTCCAAATTGCCTTTTTCTACTGTATGCAGTGAAAACATTCGAAGCCAACACCAGAGGCAGGATACACATTTCTGCATTAAAGAAGTAAAGCGAAAGAGCAAAGATTATTTCCCAGCATTTGTAATTAAATAAACATGAATGCTGACAATGAAGCTCAGCTGCTCTACAGGATTTTGTGACAGCAGTTGTTGTACAATTAAAGCTTCCTCAAGTAGGCTTCGTAATGAATTAGAAACTATTACCTGCGCCCTGGAGAGCAGGCATGGTGGTCAAGAAGTGACATAAGTCATGCCTAGAAAAATGGTGCTGGGAAAACTAAGGCACACTAAATATAAACCTGCTTTAACTCTTCGCTTCACTTAATGGATTTTCTTATGTGCTTGTTTATTGTCTCTGCCATCAGCCAAAGATAGTACCCAATGACAGAGGGAATTATTTCCAGAATAACAGTAAAGTTTTTTCTTTCTTGTCTCTTTACACATTGTGGAAACCATGGGTTCAAGTAACGCATATGTAGAATGTAGCAAGTAATACTTTGGGGGGTAATGGATACAAGGCAAGGCTTAGCTTGTCATATTAAGCAGGAAAGAAAATATTAGCTGTGTGGTACACAGAGCAAAAGTGGGACACATTACTGGGTTTCAGAAATTTTGCACCTGAGACAGCAGCCAAGGCTACACTATTTACTATGTGAGCACTACTAGCCCCAAGGCTCATTAGCAATGCATGCAGCCAGGCAAGTGTGCATGAGAAGCAGCTCTTCATCATAGCCACATTAGAGACACGCAGGAAGGTAATGTGAGACAAACTCATGACTGCAGTAAAGTACAAGCAGTTGTAGTAAACATCCAGTGAGCAAAAGCCTCTAAGATAGTAGACATGAAACCATGTGCACAGTTGATAATGCTTGTCTGCAAATTTAATTTTATTAATAAAGGTACATACATCTAGAGAAGATTCTTGTTAAAATAAGAAAGGGAAGGATGCACAAGGTAGAAAAGTAGAGGCAGCAGTGGGTCCACAGAACCATGGATATAATGAATACAAATACAAGGCTGCAAAGTGTGGAGGGGGAGTGACAAAATCATGGATGACGAAGACAATGGAGAAGGGTATATGCAACATATGCATGGATATCAATCTCAACAAATTTAGTTTAAAAAACGTGAAACACAGATTAGGTGGGGTACAGAAAAGCAATAAGATTTATCAAGTGAAATAGTTTTATGACATCAGCAGGATACGGTCACTGTACTCATACTTTATTGCAAATGTCATGGAGAAAGTCCATACAGTCCTGAGAGGATTTGAACACGGTTTTTGTTACTGACATTCTACCAAACACTTCATTTATAAGATAAGCCATAGAAGCAGTTACACTGAATATGTCAGTTAAGCACATAGCAGGTGACTGTTACAGAGCTGCACAATAGAATCATAAACCAAACACATATAATCCAGAAGGGATTTGAACGCTCAGTGTTCCTTGTTGAGACTCTGTCAAGTGCTTCATTTTTAAGCTGATCCGTAGATGCAGCCACACAGATGGGATGAGCTTTATTACATTTTGCATTTACAAACTTACTCAAAAACAGTCTAAACCCACTGTCATCCTCACAGTGTGATGGCAGACCCTTAACATAATGACCCACTGGTCCACCCAAATAAGAAGATGCCTGCACAAACACATTAATAATAACGAATGATCATTCTGTTACCTTTGAGCTATGGCAGTAATGACAGAAGTGGCACTGATGTATCAAATTATACAACTGTATCTCTACTACTGTTAGTATTCAAATCAAGATGTTATGAAGCATGTATACCTACCCCTGGACTCTCTTAGGCACTCCAGTCTACTACTGTGCAGCCGCCTATTTCAATTGATATATTCAGAGTCTATCAACATAAAAAGAGCAGTGCACTATGTTTGTGGAAGGCATGCCACTTTTAAAGGCATGTGTAACACAGTAGTTCTACTTACAGTACACAGATTGTGCCTGCTGTTTAAATTCATCCTTTCATCAGTGCAGAATATCAGGACTAGGGTGCCTCATGTCACTATAATAGTGATGGCACTGTTCTCCTCCATGACTTATGCCAGTTGCATGGGTGTCAGCCAAGACCAAACTATTCCATGTTTTAGCCTTATACTGATGCATTTCATCAACCTCCTGCAGGGTTTTGTGCTTGTAATTCCAATGGAGGATATGGAGAAATAATTTTTAACTCCACCCCATACAACCTCTGCATTGTAAAAGGAGCATTACCCTCTCAATCTCCAGTCATGATGTCTTGCCTTGAAGAAGCACAGAGAGTTGGTGCCCAAATCAGTTCTTGTGAGCCCCACCTGCTGCCACTGATGGGAACTGATGAGAAATTCATCTGTGTGATAGATGACAACCGCAAAAAATATATTAGAGTTTACAATGGAAGTTTAAGGTGTGAAACATATTAGTCATTGATGCCAGTCTATGCCGCTAACAAAGCTTGCTCTACAGTGACTCCATGTGCAGATGGCTAAATATGTAATGACATACCTACCAAAAAATGCAGGCTAATTATGAATGTTCTGGGACCCAGTTGCCAGCCTAGCTAGATAGAATTTTGTAGATAATTCTATGTAATTGTAAATATTAATATAATCCACAGGCTTGTTCTACAAATGTAAAGAGAACTATGTGTTATGATTAAACTATATGTTGTACTGAGTTTCAAAAATGTAACCACAGTGCACCCTGCTGGAGGAAAGCTGATAGGTGAAGCATTTTGTGACTGATCTCAAGCTCAGAGACAGGATGTCTGGATTAAGAAATTCCATTTATTGTCTTAGGACAAGAGTACATTTCTCGGTTTTATATGTAAAGTGTCCTTTATTGCTCTGGTTTCCTTACAGGTAGAAGATTACAAACAAATGCTAAATTTTGGAGTTCTGTAAGCCTGGGAAACTTCAGCAGAGGTGTCAAAAATCTTGTAATGTGAAACGACTCAGCAGTAGTGTGTATATCAATTTAATCTCAAAGAGAAGGAATAGCGTATTCTGTTGAACCTGAACACATCAACTCACCAGCACTTGTTTTGCTCTGTAAGTAGGATCTTAGACTTTAGTATTTCTCTTAGAATTAGATAGAAATATAGTCAGATTAGCCTAGCTCTTTTCTATATTTATGTCAGACTATCCTACAATATTGTTTTAAAAGTTTCCTGTGATCTCTGAACTCTTGATTAGCACTGTGTTGAAATGATGAGATTTGTCTTGTGCTTTTATTATTAAATATTTAAAAAATTTTCAACTGTGGCTGTTTTGTGTAGAGTTCATTTAAACTCTTAAGAGTACATTGCATGTATTTGGTGATACTGCCCAAGCCACTCCAATAGTCTTGTTGTTCGGCACACTTACTATTTAGATAACAGTAATATTACACAGTGAAATTGGTCACCCTTTGGGAAGGGCCTTATTAGTAGCTGACAGGAGTAGTTGGTGGCAGTAATTACTGCCTTATAGTATGGGGAGAAAGGGGCCACTGCTGGTGAACCTGTGCCAGCCTTCCCCAAGAGTGTCTGTGTGTTTGTATATAAATCAAATCTTAAAGTGTGTGTGTGTGTGTGTGTGTTTGTGTGTGTGTGTGTGTGTGTGTGTGTGTGTGTGTGTGTGTGTGTGTGTGTGTGTGTGTGTGTGTGTGTGTGTGTGTGTCAGCTACTTGGGCAGGGACACAAAGCACTGGCTGGACAGAGAGGGTGCTAGAATTTTTGGCTTGACTACTCGGCTGAGATCTGAAACCTATAGCTGTGCCAGTGGAGAGTCTTACTGAGGATCTGGAGAGAAAGGAAGAAACCAGCCCCAAGCTGACTGTGATCTCTGTGTGCTCTTCAAGGAAATTGTACTTTACTATGTGTGTACTTGTTATCCCCCCAATGTGCACACCCCTCACTGGTGCTAGTGGTGAGGATTGAGGCTCCTTGATTACTGGGCCAGTGCATGGGCATCACATATTAATTGTTTGGCAGTGGTGGGATATCCACATAATTGTTTGATAGTGGTGAGTTAGCCACATCCCATACTAATTGGCTTGTAGTGGTGTAGATAGTGAATTGCTGTAGCTTGTGTACAGTGATCACTCAAGGTGTTTTTGTACTCTAAATCAGCCATGCAGTGAATATTCAGAGTTCAGATCTCAATTGTTTTATTTCTTTTGTTAGCTTAGCTAGTCATGGAGAGCAGACAAGCATGTCAGCAGAGGAGTACAGTAAGCTGACAAGGAGCCATTTCGCTGAGATGTGCCAGGCTAAAGGACTGGTGCATAGAAACCTGACTAAGGCAGACATGATTGCAGCTTTGGTCACAGCTACATCAGAAAATAACAAAAGAACAATCAGACTAGCCATGGAGATGTACAACATTCAGAGAATGGACAGCTCAACCTTTCTGCAGAGGACTTTAAAATCCATCCGGAGCTAAAGAGGCTTGAGGTGGAGGCCAGGTGTTTGGAAACAGAAGCACCAGAGAGACTGAGATGTCTACAGGCTGAGAAAAATAAGAAACTGCTACTCTTGGAAGCTGAGGAGAAGAAGAGACAGAGGCAGCACAAAAAGAGATGCATGTCTCTTTGCCAGGGTCATGGAGGTAATGGGGAATGGAGTAACTGGACTCCAGAAGCAGAAAAGGTCAATAAATATCTTCTGCAGTTTACAGAGGGGGATAATTTTGATAGTTTCATTCATATGTTTGAGAGGATATGTAAACAGCATGATGCTGACCAAAGGCTCTGGGTATGGTTCCTAACCCCCTTACTCCATGGTAAAGCTGTAATTGTGCTGTCTAAGATATCTGATCATAAATATTTTGATTATACTGCTGTTAAGAATTGTTTGCTAGAATTTTTTAAGCTAGCACCCGAAGCTTATAGGAAAAAGGTTAGTGAGCATAGACACAAGGCAGATGAAAGTATGTGTGAATATGTTGCTGAACTAAGTACTTATTTTCATAAGTGGGTGAGTGGATATCAGGCCACCACTTTTGAAGGGCTGGCAGACCTTTTGTTGAGGGAACAAGCCTGTAGTACTTTGCCTGAGGATCTGATTAGCTGATAGACAATGTACTACTTCAGAAGAGTTGGGGAAGAAGGGAGACCTATACCTATCGAGCAGGGTATCACTGCACAGGAAAGCCACTAGTCCAGGTACACATCCAGGACCTAGGGTTAAATGCTTTGAATGCAACCAGTGGGGCCATGTGACATATAGATGTCCACGGATGCAAGTTGGGGAACAAAAGGTGAAGGAGCCAGTAAGTGGGAAGGACAAAATGCTAACTGTAGGTTGTCATGAGATAAAAAGGGTACCAAAGTACCACAAGAGGTTATATCTTATCGTAGTGAATGGCAAAGAGATCATTGCTAAAAGACACACAGCCTCTGACATAACCATTGTGAAGCCTGCAATGGTTATAGAGGAGCACTACTTGCCTGGGCAGTCTACTCCAGTCAGAGCTTTAGGAGGGACCACATTCCAATTACCTTTGGCTAGGGTTCACCTTGACTGGGAAGGTGGAAAAGGAAGCCAGGAAGTTGGTGTGTTTTAGGATAACCCTGCAGATGTCCTGATAGGACATTATTTTGATAATGCAGTACCATGTGTTCATGCAGTTACACACAGTCAGGCTTGGAGACAAGCATGTTGCTAGCATGGAGGAGGCCCAGTCAGACTGCATCCTTGCAGCCAGGACTGGTGAGGTGGTTACTTCAGGAAGGGAGCTCCTCTGTAGCAGTGAGACTGGAGGTGAGCCAAAGCTGCTTGTTGGTACTGATGTTCCCTTGGACAGAGTGACTGCCAGGGCAGAGGTGAGTAGTAGTACCCAAGCTGACAGTGAGGTATTGCTGTCAGAGGATGCCAGACTTCCTGTGGAAGGGGAGCTGGCAAGGGTTACAAAGACAGAATTGAGACACGCTCAGCTCTCAGACCCTACATTACAAGGCCTGAGGCAGGCAGCTAGTGAGGCACCTGATTCTCAAGGGAAGGGGGATTCTGTATACTGGGACAAAGGGTTACTGTACAGAGAGTGGATCCCTGAGGGAGGGCTAGAAGGTGAGAGAATACAGCAGTTGGTAGTGCCTGGAACCTACCATCTGACACTTCTAGCCATAGCCCCATGATATCCCTTTTGCAGGTCATATGGGCATAAATGTACAAAGAGATGTATTATGCAGAACTTCTATTGGCCTGGAATTTCCAGAGATGTAACAGAGTACTTCAGGACCTGTTAGAAGTGCGAAAAGGTAGGTAAGGCTGGAGACAAGGTGAGAGCTCCTTTGTTGCTTTTACCTGTGATTGAGTAGCCATTTCAGAGGGTAGCTATGGATATTGTGGGGCCTCTGAGTACCCCAAGTTCCACAGGGAAAAAGTATATCCTAGTGGTAGTAGATTATGCTACAAGATACCTTGAGGCAGTGGCTTTGTCCTCCATTGAGGCGGAAAAGGTGGCAAATGCTTTGTTAGAGATTTTCAGCAGTGTAGATTTCCCAAAATAAATACCGACTGACAGAGGAGCCAATTTCATGCCAAACCTGCTGGCTTCTCTGTGGAAGTACTGTGGGGAGAAGCACCTGAAGACCACCCCCTACCATCCCCAGACTAATGGTCTTGTTGAGAGGTTAAACTCTACAATCAAGTCCATGCTCTGGGCATTTGCAGACCAGTTTAAGACGAAGTGGGAAAAATATGTGCCCCATCTGTTGTTTGCTTACAGAGAGGTTCCCCAGGAATCCATATGTTTTTCAGCCTTTGAGTTGTTGTATGGGCATAGGGTGAGGTGGCCTCTATATTTAATTCGTGATGAGTTAGAGGGTGCATGTGAATCTTAAAGGAGTCTATTGTGGCATATGTCCTAAACCTCAGGACAACGCTCAGGGAACTCATGGGCTTAGCCCAGGAGAACTTGGCAGAAGCCCAACAACAGAAAAAGGTCTGGTATGACAGGAATACTCAAGCTAGAGAGTATGATATAGGGCAGCAGGTAATGGTTCTCATTCCTGTCAGACACAGCAAGCTGCAAGCAGCCTGGGAGAGACCCTACAAGGTGGTAAGGAAGGTCAGTGATGTTAACTACATGGTGGAACTGCTAGGCAGGAGGCAGGAGCACAAATTGTACCATGTCAACATGATGAAACCTTACCATGATAGGGAGGCCCTTGTGTTGAGTATTTCCAGTGGATTGCAGGAGTCTGAGAGAGATTTGCTGACTGATCTCCTCAGTGAGGCTCGGACTGACACCTCAGTGGAAGGGGTAGCAATGTCCCAGCAGCTATCTCCAACCCAAGTTTGATAGATCCGAGCAGCGTTGCAGGAGTTTGGAGACATGTTCACTGGGAAAACAGGGTGCACCCACCTGGTGCAGCACCAGGTGGATACAGGACCTCAAAGGCCTATTAGGCAGGCCCCTTATAGGGTGCTTGAGAGAGTCAAACAGACTGTGAGGGAGGAGATACAGGAAATGTTGGAACTAGGGAGTCTAACAGTCCTTGGGCCTCCCCAGTGGTGCTGGTGCAAAAGACGGATGGCAGCACCAAGTTCTGTGTGGACTACAGGAAATTAAATAGTCACACAGAGATAGATGCTTACCCCATGCCTAGGTTGGATGAAGCTCTAGAGCAGCTGGGTAGGGCTAAGTATCTTACTACCATTGATCTTACTAAGAGTTATTGGCAGGTGCCCTTGACTCCCAGTGCTAGAGAAAGGTCAGCCTTTGTGACTCCTTTTGGCATGTAAGAGTTCACAAAGATGCTTTTTGGGATGAAAAATGCCCCAGCAACTTTCCAGAAGCTGGTAGATCATATTCTAGCAGGAGCAGGATAATTTGCCCTTATTTACTTAGATGATATTGCCATTTACAGCCATTCCTGGCAAGAGCACCTTCAACATGTCAAGGAGGTGCTGGGAAGACTACAGACTGTAGGGTTGACCATTAAGCCAAGCAAATGTCAGCTGGGTATGGCAGAGGTCTCCTACCTGGGACATAGAATGGGGAGTGGTAAGATCAGGCCAGAACCTGCCAAAGTGGAAGCCATTCAGGCGTGGCCTGCTCCTGTTACCAAAAAGCATATGAAGGCATTCTTAGGGCAGCAGGGTACTACAAAAAGTTTGTCCCCAGTTATAGTACCATAGCTGCTCCCCTACAGACCTGACAAGGAAAAACAGGCCAGATAAGGTAGTGTGGACCACAGCATGTGAGCAGGCATTCCAGAAGCTTAAAGAAGCTTTGGGAGGACCCCCTGTGTTAGCCAGTCCAGATTATAGCAAATAATTTGTTGTGCAGGTGGATGCTTCAAACCATGGGGTGGGGTCTGTACTTAGCCAGATTTCTTCAGTGGGAGAAGAGCACACATTGATTTATCTCAGTCATAGGCTGCAATCCCAGGAGGAATGCTATGCAGCTGTAGAAAAGGAATGTCTAGCCAAGGTGTTGACACTGAAGAAACTTCAGCCTTATCTGTATGGAAGAAAATTCATTGCAGTTACAGATCACAATCCCCTAACATGGTTACACCGAGCCAGCCAGGAAAATGCCAAGTTGTTATGATGGAGCCTAGGGTTGCAAGCATATATGTCAGTGCAAGACCACAGTGGAGTTAGCAACGCCAATGCAGATGGGCTCTCAAGACAGGGAATGGGGTAAGGTATACCCAGATAGACCTAACCTTCTCAAGCAACGTTTCTCAAGCGTCACTTGAAAAACTAGCTTGAGTTCTTCGGGGGGGGGGGATATGTAAAGGCTACCAGCCTAGCTAGATAGAATTTTGTAGATAATTCTATGTCATTGTAAATATTAATATAATCCACAGGCTTGTTCTACAAACGTAAAGAGAACTATGTGTTATGATTAAACTATATGTTGTACTGAGCTTCAAAAATGTAACCACAGTTTACCCTGCTGGAGGAAAGCTGATAAGTGAAGCATTTTATGACTGATCTCAAGCTCAGAGACAGGATATCTGGACTAAGAAATGTTTCTATTGTCTTAGGACAACAGTTAATTACTAGGTTTTATATGTAAAGGGTCCTTTATTGCTGTGGTTTGCTGTCAAGTGCAAGATTACAGATAAATATTAAATTTTGGAGTTCTGTGAGCCTGGGAAACCAGCAGAGGTGCCAAAAATTATGTAATGTGAAATGACTCAGCAGTAGTGTGTATACCAATTTAAGACTATATCAGAGAGAAGGAATAGAGGATTTTGTATTTTGTCTGAACCTGAACACATCAGCTCACTAGCACTTGCTTTGCTCTGTAAGTAGGATCTTAGACTTTAGTATTTCTCTTAGAGTTAGATAGAAATATAGCCAGATTAGCCTAGCTGTTTTCTATATTTATGTCAGACTATCTTACAATATTGTTTTAAAAGTTTCCTGTGATCTTTGAACTCTTGATTAGCACTGTGTTGAAATGATGAGATTTGTCTTGTGCTTTTATTATTTATTATTAAATATTTTTAAACCTTTCAGCTGTGGCTGTTTTGTGTAGAGATAATGTAAGCTCTTAGACTACATTGCATGTATTTGGTGATACTGTCCAAGCCACTCCAATAATCTTGCTGTTCAGTACACTTACTATTTGGATAACAGTACTATTACACAGTGAAATTGGTCATCCTTTGGGAAGGGCCTTATTAGTAGCTGATAGGAGTAGTTGGTGGCAGTGATTACTACCTTATAGTCTGGGAAGAAAGGGGGCACAGCTGAAGAACTTGTGCCAGCCTTCCCCAGGAGTGTCTGTGTGTTTGTATATAATTCAAATCTTAAAGTGTGTGTGTGTGTGTATATGTGTGTGTGTGTGTGTGTGTGTGTGTGTGTGTGTGTGTGTGTGTGTGTGTGTGTGTGTGTGTGTGTGTGTCAGCTACTTGGGCAGGGACACAAAGCACTGAATGGACAGAGATGGTGCTGGAGGTTTTGGCTAGACTACTCGGCTGAGATCTGAACCCTATAGCTGTGCCAGTGGGGAGTCTTATTGGGGATCTAGAGAGAATGGGAGAAACCAGCTCTAGACTAACTGTGATCTCTGTTTGCTCTTAAGGGAAATAGTACTTTACTGTGTGTGTATTTGTTATCTCCCCAATGTACATGCCCCTCACTGGTGCTAGTGGTGAGGATTGAGTCTCCTTGATTACTTGGCTGGTGCGTGGGCATTACAGCATGCAGTATATTGAATAGACTGTTGCACTTGTTTACCAAGTGTTCTCACCATGCAAAGTGATTCAGAAATTAGAATAATTATTATGCAGAACAGGTGAATCCATATAATATAAACCTGACAAGAAGCATAGAGCCTCATGGCTCTATGGAAGAAAACACTTGACTTGGACTACTGCCTAAGGTGACTTAAAAAAAGCAATTTCTTCAGCCTAATATTCCAGCTTGTATAAGATAAGTGCTTCTTCTTGTGAATACATTTCTTCAGCCTAATATTCCAGCTTGTATAAGATAAGTGCTTCTTCATACAAATCAATTTGTTTGTACTATGGATGCTTTCCACTGTTGTTTAACTTGATGCCTATAAGGGATGTCAGTATGTCAGTACTTTTAAATGTGATGGCCAATGTACATTGAGGGGAGACTGTAAAGGTGCAGCAATTAGGAGCCTACATGATTACTAAACTGGATATGAGACACACCCATGAGTTCATATTCTGAGTACTGTTAAATACAATTTTAGTGTTGTCTGTTTAACACACATGTCAGGTATCCTTGGTCAATTATAGTTTTGTGATTGTTCTGTGGGGAATATTTGCTCAGTAAACCTAGATGCCTGACACTTGCTTAAAGAATGTGTTTACATATATCTTACTGCCAGGTACAAATATAGCATACTGTATGGCAAAGAAGGACAGTAGTAGTGTTAAGATTTGTAATGACCATACAAAAGTAAGACTGCAAGTTCAGCATTTCCTTATGAACAGAGCAATGCCTAAAAAACAGGACACACAGAAAAAGACTAATGCGCCTGATGAATCATCCACCAATAAGCCCAAATTCTTTGATGCTGAAAATGAGGAGCTACTCCAGGTCCTCCATTTCAATGGCCAGTGGCTGATAGATGTGCATGCAGCCAACCAACCCTACCATTACTTTGCCTTGGCTGAGATTGTCACCAGTGTGAATACTGTTGGAGGAAAGACCATGGGTATGAAATGGTGTGCCTCTTGTCATCAATATGATCTGTTGTACCACCCAGACAATGGCATGGAGTCATATGGCAACAGCAGGTGGGCTGTTGAGTATACCACCTTTCATGGAGATGGAGGAGTTCATGGCCTTTCTTAAATGGAGTCCCATGTCCATAGATATTGGAGCAGCGCTGGATAGGTCACAAAGAGTATCCACTCAGGTATGTACTCCTATATCAGTATATCAATAGCTGCATGCCCACTGTACACCTTAGTCAATACAAAATGTAAAGAAGTCTGTTAGAATTGCAGTACACAGGTAAATCAGGTTCAACAGCCATAATCAACAGTACAAGGTGTGGTCATCACAGGTATTAGTTGTTATCATGTTTATAGTTGTAAAAATATCAGTTGCATATATAGTTGTGGTGCAGGGTCATACTTCCACTAGATGCTGTATACTTTGGTCTATTCACAGATGATTCTTTATCTGGCACTTTTACTGCAGAACTGGCCCTGCCTGATATTAGAGGATGTACAGCATCTGATAATGATGGATGCCTGACACTTACTCAGAGTCCGGATACAGATATCTAACTATCAGGCACAAATATAACATACTGTATGGCCAACAGCAACAGTGTTAAGATTTGTATGAGCTGTCCTAGTCACGGAGTACAGAGTGTGTGCTGAACACAGAGAATGTAATTACTGGAGCCACAACACAAAGGACACAGACAGGGGAGTTTATTGCAACTCACAGTTTGCTATCATCACCATACCTTAGTATACTTCATTAGCTATACTTTGTTAAAAGTGGAGTTGAACCAAATATTTTTTTTTAAACTTGGCACTGTGTTTTATGCTTTATGAGGAGCAAGGCATCAATGCATGCCTGGAAGTGGGCATAGAACTTATCTACGAATAACACCACATGTGATCTAGGGGTAATCAGGGCAAGGATATTGTTGTATTTTCACCATTAGCTAGTTAGAGTAGAGTTCTCTTGGAGTAGTCTCTGAAGACTGAGGGGTTACAAGGTACTTAAGGTAAGTGTTACTGAACATAGTTCAGACTTGACCAGTGATTTATTTATTTACCATTCGTTTACTGGAAAAGTCTAAATGGAACATACTCCCTTTTTCAGTGGAGGCCTAGGGAGAAATGCTCCAGACACATATCTTTATAATGTGGGAGAAAACTAGAGCACCCAGAGGAAACCCACATGAATGCAGTGGGAACATGCAGACTCCACACAAAAGGCACTCCAGACAAAAATCAAACCAGACAACTTCTTGCTGTGATGTGACATTAACTGCTGCATCAATGTGCAGCCTAGATTTGGTATCTATAAGTGCTGAGCAGATGGGGACTAGGTGTGTGAGAACTAGGTCTGATAATTTTGATCCCTTTGTTCTGGTTTGGATTAGTATGTATGAGTTGACATTAAGGAGGTCAATATTTTTTGTACACACTTGTGTTAGTATAAGTTTCACAGTTAAAGAAGGAGGAGTTCAAGTCACCCAAGAGGATATTTTTTGCACCCTATTGTGCGGGATCTCAATTTGTTTAAATATGCCTTGTGGTTTGCTGGTGTCATAGAGAGTGTACGGTAGTTGGCAAAGCTGTGGTATTGAGTTTTGTTTATTTTGAGATTGATCTGTAAGAGTTCAGGGTCATTATTTAGTACTTTGAGTCTAAAGCTGAAATGATTTTTAAGGAACTCATATACACCCCTTCCAGTTACACCTTCCAGTTTGGTGCTGGGTTTGAAGGAGGGATTGACATTAAATCCCTGTACTCTGGGGGCACTATCTGTGTTTTAAAATCATGTTTAAGTAACTACACATATGTCTATAATTTCTAATTTAGGAATGCCTGTAAGGAGTGCAACCTTTTGGTAAGACTTCTAGCACTGGGCAGTACTGTCTTAGTATAGTTTTGATTTTTTTTGGGTATGTAAGTAATTTGACGAGATTGAACTTGACTAAAACAAATCACTATAGGGAGGAAAACGTCTTGGCCAATATACAGAAGCCATTTCTAGCAAAGCAGCTGAGGTTGTCAACCATCTGCTCCCAAGCTGATATATGTCGAATCCCCTTAGAATGACACCAGTAGCTAAGCATTAATTAGTCAGCTATCTTTTCTTTCCATTAAGGCATATTTTTCTGTGATGGTAGGGCACAGCTTAATACTAATTTCACATCCAATTCAGCTGCATACTATGAGAGCTCCATTATGGCACTCTTCTTATGACCAAGGAGGTTCATCTCAAGTAATTCACTTCCAGCTTCACAGCGATCAGATTACGTGTGTGCCTGGGTGAAAAGACTTGAGGGCCATAGGGACACTGCAGATTGTGGCATCTGAGAAGCAACAAACAATCACTCTTGCCTTTGCTCAGCTTATTGAGTGAAGCATATCTGTTTCTAAATCTCTTTCTAAATATGGGGTCACATATGACAAAGATGCTTCCAGATGTACAGGCTTGGTCCTGCTTCCATGCTGGTTGCTTGACCCCATTTTTCTGTCTGTTTACTGCAGTGTCAGAATATGGTGTATGCTGGGGTAGGCCTGCTGATGCTGGGTAGCCTGCAGGCTGTAGATTTGAGGGTTTAAGCTAATGCCTTGATACAGGTGTTCTTGGAGACTCGTGTAGATGTTTTTTAAACTGCATCAGCATTTTTGTGTTTAGAGTATGTGGATATTGTATAGGTGTGGTGGGATAAGACAGTGTAAATCTCACTGCATGCTACTGGTTGATAGATGGGTGCCTCCAGTTTAGATATGTATTCTCACTATTCACAGATGGAGTCCATTTGGTTACGTAAGAGCTCATATTCATCGAGACTGAGACAGTTCTTACACTGCCTCAGGATACTGTCTGCAATAAGGCTGGTAATAAAAGGAGGATCATTCCACTGTCTTCTCAAGATGACCAGTGTTGCCATGTGATGAAGGCTACTGAATACTAGGGAGGGGCTGTAGAAGTAAACAGGGGGCAAGTATGTTAGGCCAGAGAAATGCAGGACTGCACAGCTATGAGAAGGACCACAGAAATCTACCCAAATCAGCTCACCTCAGTGCAGCTCAGCACAGCCAAGCCCAGCAGAAGGTGTTTTGACATAGCAGAAGTGGATAATTCACAGAAGTTAGCATAAAGTACTCTTTCCATAGCACAAGAAGAAGAAATTTATTTGTGTGCACTACCCACCAATAAAGTAAAACTGTTAAAGTGCTGTGCTCACTGCAGCTCTGGGCAGTAAGTATCAGCCAATAACACAAAATAATCAATGAAAAATAAGTGAAATCTGAAGCCAAATTGCTATACACTACCAGAACCTACAATAATTAGTCTAGCTCGCACTTAAATCAAATTACTAGTTAAATCCAAGATGGCTACTACACCAGGACAGGCATATTACAGAAAGCAGAAAATAAAATGCAGAGTTAGTATCAGGCAATGCAGAAGCAGATCTAAATGGTGATATCAGTTAGGCAATGTAGGTGCAGCCACAAAAAAAGTATGTTCTTGTTTTTTTTCTCTGGTTTTAAAAATTTAGAAGTTAGACACTGAGTACATGCAGGCCTCTATAGTCTTTGCACTGTATACAGTAAGCATCAATCAAGAAAACAAAATAACCAAAAGAAATATGTCTGATTTCTATAAGCTCCCTAGAGCCTGCAGTAATTAGTCTTAACTTCACTAATATCAAACTGATGTAGGGAAACACTATGAAATATATATATTTTATAGCACTTTTAATGGAAATGTAAGGATTCTTATTTTCCAATATTTCATATGTGCTACAAATTGTAATGCTTATCTCTCTCTCTCTCTCTCTGAGAATCAGACAAAGAGTTTTACAATGTGGGAAGTGGTCACTGACAAAGTTCCTTCACTTACATAACAGTGTAGCTCAGAGAATATTAAGAAAGTTACCAAGTGATTTAGTAAACTACTCTTCTCGGTTTACTCTGTTCACAAGATATTTTAGCAGGCCCTAACACCTCACTGTGGCAGTACGGTAGTGTGGTGGTTAACATTGCAGCCTTACAGAGTTTAGTTCATAGCTGGGTGCTTTCTGTGCTGAGTTTGCATGTCTTTTCTGTATCTGTATGGGGTTTTGCTATCAAATTTGATTTTCTGCAATATCTCAAAGGCATGCTGTACGTGCACTATCGCTATCCTGTCCCCTATCTCTACGATCTTGGAAAAGTGCATACAGATTGAGCCCTATCTAATTCATAACCATCTCCTATTCTCTACACAACATGGCTTCAGACCTGGCCGCAGCACTACAACTGCCCTTATTTCTTTCCTGGATACTGTTAACAGAGCTCATGATAAAGGGAAAATAGTATCTACCATATTCTTAGAGCTATCAAAGGTACTTGATACTGCTTCCCACACTCTGCTACTATCTCAACTCACTAACTTTGGACTTTCCCCTTCCTCTCTCAGCTGGTTCTCCAGCTATCTAAAAGACAGCAGAGGTTGTCAAATGGCAAGACTATCTTTTCATATCTTAATACCTCTACTGGAGTTCCTCAAGGCTCTGTGCTTGATCCCCTCCTATTCAATATTTTCATTAACAACTTCCACACATCTATGACCAGTGGAGCCCATATCCAATATGCAGATGACTAAACCGTTGTCTGCTCAGCTGACTCTATCTCTGAGCTCCATCTAAAAACCCAAACAACATTCTCCATCACTGAGTCCTGGAGGTTTAAAAAATACCTAGACCTTAACCCAAACAAGTCCAAGATCATGTTCTTCACCCCTAAAAAATCAACCCTACTGGACAAGACCACGTTCAATATTTAATTCCAAAGTAAAACAATTATTGAAATTGTCACCCACACAAGATGTCTAGGAATATACATAGACAAACCCTCTAAAAACCCATTATTTTCTTAAACCAACAGCAGGGCATTACAAAAAAAACAGTAAATCTTCAATTTATTCATTGTTATCCCACAGGACAGTATATTAGAAGAAGGAAAAGCATGGCATTTGCTTAAAATAAAGGAAAAAAATCTGTAGCAAGGCATCCCTTCTTAAAATGTAGAAATAAAATTTTGCAAAGTTGTACTATTATGACCCATCTCATAATTCATGCTCTCTCTCACATTTCTTAACCAATGTTACCAGACCACATTTTACACCCATTATCAGCACGTCATGGTTCTAGACCTCAGGGATGCCATTCTTTACTTTGGAGCTAATATTGAATAGTGTTCATCAGTGGGCAGATGTTTTTCTCATGCAGGTCTTCCCCATTGTAGAGTAAGGATAACGTTGTGCTCATTTCTGGGTACCTTGAAAAAATTTCCATATTTTCAAGCCTGCTATGCATATTAAAGTTTTGTGCTATGATAGAAAATAATACTTTCCTCCTGCCCCTACAAACTTTGAATTATTCATTGCATTAAGTACAAAGGCTTCTTTTCTTACACAAGAGTAGTAAGAGTGACTAATTGAAAAATAAAACATTTTTCACTAGCCCCTAGTTTAATAAGCTAGCAGTCCAGAATGGTCATGAGTGCATCTTATGAATTTGTATTCACAATCGGCACATCATCCTTACCCTGACAGTAAACATATTGTTCTTCGGTTCCTAAGCCTTCCAGCATGGCTCTATGAAGGATAATACTTTTAGGGCACCTTTCCAAGTGCCAGCTTGTAAGGTGAGCCGATCGGCATATATTACCTGAACAAAAGGTTGGACTTTGCTATGCCATTAACCACTTGTGATTGTATTAATTTACAGACTGTTTTTAAACTCAGATGAGTCTTCCCCATCCCCAAGTATCTGTCCATTGCTACTTAAAAAAAACTGCCCTCTACAATATGAATATAAGGAATCACAATCATGTATGCACAGCATATTAAATGGCAATCTGTTTCTATTTATTTATTTTTTTAAGTAGTATTTGTAGACTGTCCATAGGTAATTTCCACCACTTAATGATAGCTTCCTAAAACTGTCAGAACATGCTTTCTTAAAGATGAAATCACTTATTAGTTTGCAAAACCAAAAATATATTTTATAGGTTCATAGGTGTTTACTAAATTAATGATCACAAGTGCCTTTTTAAGCCTAGCCATGCATCCCAAGTCACTGACAAGTTCTGATGTTCTTGATAAGAATAAGCAGGGGCTTGGGTGGTGAAACATTTAAAAGAAGTGGCCTGGGAAATGAACTATTTACAGGCTGCCTGTCTTCATTAGAGATATAGGTGCCAAACAAGGGATGATATTCCTGTTCCCCATCCAATTGTCCAAGTTACACTTGAATTGGGTTAGGGAGGAACTCTACTTCATACGGATGGGGAGCCTGTTCCAGAGAAGAGATAGACTCTGGAACGTATACCTGTCTCTCCAGCAGGTCCTATTTATATTACAGGCAAGGTGTAAGTCTTTAAAATGGGTAATTCTGGTGCTGTTTGTTTGCAGATATGCAGAAGCTCCATTGGAGTGGGGTCTGACGATGTTTTGTATGCCAGGCATAGATCTCCCCTCAAAAGCTTTTAGGAGACAGAAAGCAGGGCTAGAGTCTTGAGGTGATCTGCACAGGGCATGGTACGTATGCCCTGTATTCTTTTAGTGAGGAAGCTCTATAGATGTTCCAATTCTTGAATATGCCTGGTTAGGTACATACCAAAGGGGACATTGTACTAAATGATATGTCTGATGAAAGTCGGTTTCAGTGGAACAATGACTTCCTTGGACCTAGATGTCATACCTTTGTTTATAAGTTGCTTTACATAGAATGATTTCCTCACTACTGTACATGGTGACCAAAGGCTAGATTTCTGTCTATGTCCACAAGTCTATGACTACTGGGTCAGTGTTTATGGGATGTGTTGTCAATTGATAGTTACCAGGGGTGGATGTCTTCCTGAAGGATACTATTATGCATTTCTTAGCATTTAGTTTTAGTGCATGGCTCTGGCACCAGTTGTTTGTCTGTGTCAGCCCTTCCTGGAGAACATTTGAGTCAATGGGTGATTCAATGACAGCTCCTAATTTAAAATCATCTGCAAATTAAGACAGCCAGAGGCCTGTGACATTGGCTTTGACTTCAAAGAACTGAACGCCAAAAAGGGTGGGTCCCAGGACCAATCCTGAGGGACTCCACTTGGGATTGACCACTTAGTAGAGGTGGAATCCCCAATTCTAGTCTTCTGGGTTCTGTCAGGGAATCGGCTTGCTATCCACTGGGTTATATAAGTGTTTGTTCCAAAACTACACAGCAAGAGCACATTAGGGACATTAGAAATGTGTGTTTTGAAAGTCCTTTGGCTATGCATTTTAAACTTTGTCATCAAAGCAGTCAGCTTAGTTTCTGCTACTCCTTTCTCTCTTTCCACTTAAAAAAAAAAAAAAAAAAAAAAAATGTATCTGCTTTTACTGTATTTGTGTTTCTTCCTACTTTATTTTGCATTTGCGTCATCTTAAAAGTACTCAATTGTATTTATTACTGCTTGGTGTAACTCATTCTAAGCCTTTTAGTTTAAGCACTTGGGCTTCAGACCAGTTGCTTTACATTAAGAAGGTTTGTGGCCTGCACTGTGGTGGCAGGACAGGTAGCTTACATCCTTCTAAGTTGGGAACTGCTGATTGAGGGCTCAGTGTCTGTTATTCTAAAAGTGTATTAGTTCTGGTTTAAGCACTTGGGCTTCAGGCAGTTATTTTACATTAAGAAGGTTCGTGGTCTGCACTCTTGTGGGAGGAGAGGCTGGACTCTGCCCTTCTGAGCTGGGAATTTCTGGTTAAAGGCTTATAGTGCCTGCATATTTGAACTGTTTCTTACTGAAATTGGTACACCTTGTTTGCTGTAGCATAGACTAGATCCAGGCCTGCTGAATTTAGCTTTGTTTGTATGCTTGTTATTTGTTTGCTTATTTCCCTGAAATGCTAATTTCACCTAAAATGCAGCTTTTCAGCGCTTCTGTGGATCCCTAGTGATATCTGCATTGCTTACTGTACTTATTTCCTTGTTTCACTTGAAAGAAAGTTACTGTTTGTCGTTTTTGCATTTAAGTTACCTGTAACACATTGCATTTAAGTTACCTGGCACTTGCTCACTAAGTCAGCACTAAAACATTAAAAGCACTACACCCTCACAAACTCCCCTTGAGTACCTTGTTCCCCATTGGCCCTTTTTTTCAGTTATAAAGGAATTCCCAGTACTATTCTAGCATGTCCAAAGGTCAGTTGTCAATCTCCTCTCCGGTCCAGCTGGTGAATCTGGGAATCTTGAGGCAATGTTACAACTGCCTCATGTACACAGACAACTCTCTCCTCCTCCCAACAAATTCCAACACATGTGAGAGATGCAACCATATAGCCAAACTGGAGGCTAAGCTCTCTCAACTCAGTACTGGCGTTACCAGTCAGGAGGAGAAAGAAACCACACTCACTACAATTCCACTCTCACATAGACCTACCACGACAGCAAACCAAACACATCAACACACAAAAACATACTCGGAGGCTCTAAATAAAAATCTGCCTAAGCAGCAGAGACCTCCAAAGCAGACACCCAAGCAACCGCTACCCCAAAACAAAACACATGCAACACATAGCTCACAAAGCCAGTGTGCCGAACAGTCACAGCCCTTAAGGTTAAACAACACACCTGATACACTTGTAATAGGTGACTCTATCGTCAGGCACACTGATGTCCTGCTCACCAGGCTGAACAAGGAGAAGGTCAGGGTGAGCTGCCTGTCGGGCGCTAGGATCCGCCACATAACACAAGCACTCAGGTCACTCCAAGGCAAGTACAAATATGACTCAGTCATTGTCCATGCTGGTGTGAATGACCTGAGACGTACCTCCCTGGACTACTTGAAAAGAGACATAGAGGAGCTCACTGAGCATGTAGCCCAGGCCGGTATGACCCTGACCTTGAGTAGCATCTTACCCTCACCAGGAATGATGCCACAATATGAAGACAAGATGATCAGTTTCAACAATTGGCTTAAGTATTGGTGTCATTCAAAGGGGATCCAATGCCTGTCAGCCTGGGATGACATGCTCGACAAGCCACGATGCTTCACTAGGGGCAGTTTGCACCTGTCACCCCTGGGCTTTCGGATATTGGCAAAGGCTCTTGCTACCCCCATAGTGCCTTTCTTAGGCAAGGCTCAAAAGACAAACCCACCTCCATAGGTATCACAAGGGATAAGAAACTAAGAGTAATGCTACTCAACGCCAGAAATCTAAACCTCAAGATGCACGCACTCAAAACTCTCCTTGGCATGGAGAACATTGATATCTGTACAGTAACAGAAACCTGGTTCAAGGCTCCCAAGAGCACCCCAGCACTACCAGGTTATACCTCATACCATGCTTTTTGGCCCCAAAACTTGGACCGAACCACAAAAGGAGGGGGAATATCAATATTCGTCAAAGATACCCACACCTCCAGGTTGGTGGCACAGCACGAAGCATCAGAGACTATCCATGTGCAACTAACAGTGGGTAAAACTGCCTTCCAGTTTATAGCCTGCTACAGACCACCCTCCCAAACCCAGGAACCCCACTCGGCCTTCCTGAGAACACTGGAAAATATGAAGGTCTCTCCAAACACCATTATATTGGGCGACTTCAACTACCCAAACATAGACTGGGAGCATTACTATAGCTCCAACACCCTAGCCCAAAGATTCCTAGAATTTATAAACTCAGATGCTATGGAACAACTTGTTACCACTCCCACAAGAGGGGAAAACATACTGGACCTGATCATCACCAACATGGGGACTCTATGCTCCAGACCAGAAGTGTATCCCTCACTGGTAAGATCAGACCATAAACTAATCTCACTGGATATTCACATCCCGACCCCACCCCATACCCAGAAAACCACAGTGAAAACCTTCTCTAAAGCAAATTTCACACTCCTCAAATCCAAGGTGGAATCCTTCAAAGCCCCCGGGCCTGTGGAAAATACGGCCCAGACTGCAGAATACTTTATAAATGCATTCTATGAACAACTTCAGGAATGCATGGATCTTGCAATCCCAAATAAAACCAAGACCCAATCCTCCAAAGGCAGACGTCCTGTCTGGTGGACCCCAGCCATAAACAAACTATACAATAGAAGGAGGAAGCTACTACATGATAGAGCAAAATCCCAAAAAGGGAAGGCATCTCTGATCAGTATTAGCAAAAAACTACGGGCACTCATAAAATCGTCTAAGGCCAGCTTCGAGAGAAAAATTGCACAGGACACTAAGGATAATCACAAGGCTTTCTTTAGTTATGTTAGGAACCTGGGTGGGAATTCCCAGATATGCTCAGAATTAGTCCAAAATGACAAAAAATACACCAAACCCACAGACATTGCCAACATCCTAGCTGACAGGTTCAGCGCAAACTCCCTCCCCACCAAAAGGGCAAATATCTATCCCAGCAGAGTGCTGCCTCCCTGACATCTCAGATTCTCAGGTAAGAGCCGCCCTCTCCAAAGCAAAAAACACAGCATCAATGGGACCAGATGGTGTCCTGGGCTGCGTCCTACACAAACTCCAAAAAGAGCTAAACCCAAACATAAAACTACTGTTCAATCTCAGCCTTACTACAGGATATGTACCCAAAGAGTGGCATACAGCAACAGTGGTCCCTCTCCAGAAAGGTGGTGTCTCAACGGATCCTGGAAACTATCGCCCCATAAGCCTGACTAGCTTGGTCTGCAAAGCTATGGAAAGGATCATCATAGACCTCATAAATAAAGATATTGGGGACCTACAGACACTGGATCCTACCCAGTTCGGCTTTGTTAAGGGCAGATCCTGCCTCTTAAACCTGGTCGATTTCTTTGAAATAGTCACCAAGGCCATTGACGAGGGGAAGGTGGTCCACACAGCCTACCTGGACCTCGCAAAAGCCTTCGATACAATACCCCACTCGGGCATTATAGATAAGCTCACCAGCTTTAATATAAACCCCTATGTCACTAGATGGGTTGCAAAATGGCTCAAGGACAGAACCCACATGGTTAGAATTGCTGGAGCCATGTCAGACTCCAAACCAGTTACAAGTGGTGCCCCACAAGGCTCAGTCTTGGGACCTCTCTCTTGTTCGGTATATATTTCTTGAAGGTACAGGCCAACACGGAAGGACTGTGGCTGACCAAGTTCGCAGATGGCTGCAAACTGGGCGCCATAACTGACTCTCCAGCCGACACAAGCATCCTCCAAAAGGGCCTCATAGAAACAGACAACTGGTGCCAGAGCCATGGCCTCAAGCTAAATGCCAAAATGTGTATAGTCATCCCCTTTGGCAAAAACAAAGTGCCCACAAATTACCACATAGGTGGTAATCCATTAAGTACAGAAGAAGTAATTAGGGACCTGGGGACCCAAGTTGATAGCAATCTCTCATTTGACAACCACGTGGCCAAACTGGTTAGAAGAACATTTTATATAGCCCACCTAATCATGAAGAGATTCACATCTAGATAAGGGGAGGTCATCGTGCCACTTTACTCATCCCTCATCAGGCCCATAATTGAGTACAATGTCCCTTTTGGGATGTACCTTACCAGACACCTGCAGCAACTGGAAAGACCCCAAAAGTACCTCACCAAGAGGATCAAAGGGCTCAAACAGATGCCATATGCTGCCCGGTTAAAGAAACTCCAGCTCTACTCAGTGGCATACTGCCTGCTCAGAGGCGATCTGTGCCTGACGTATAAAGCCATGTCCAACCCGGAATTAATAAACATGCTGCACCTCAGAAAATCCAAATCCCATCGAGCTACGCGCTCGAGAGACTTGAACCTCAGCACTGAAATAAATAGGACATGCTGGAGGAACAGATTCATAACCCAGAGGCTCCCTTCACTCTGGAATAAAATCCCAGTCCAGGTTAGGCAGAGTCCCTAATTGACTCTCTTCAAGAGGAATCTTGATGAGTGGTTGGGAGATCGTAGGTTTACCCCGGCTATCACTTCTGTGTCACTGTTAGACAGAGGCACAGTATACTAACCTCGAAAAAAGGCATAGCAAAATTAATTTAAAATGGGTAGCGAAAGCCAAACACACTCTGGCTAGGCTTATAAATGCCCTAGGGCAGATAGCCTAGTATGAACCTATGAACTTATGAACCTATGAACCTATGTTATTAAAGGGTTGCATTTTGGAACATATTGTTGTGAATATAGGTGAAATGTTTTCCCTTAAAGATAGGTTATTATCTAAAGAAGCTATATATATATATATATATATATATATATATATATATTGATATATATATATACTTTAAAATTAAAAAACTTTAGTACCAGGAGGGTTAACTGATGAATATAATTAGAAGTATTTGGTTAATTGATTAATTGTTTTATGTGTGAAATGTTTTATTGACTTGTTTCCTTATTATGTAGTTTTGCATTCTGCACTTTACTCCTTGAAGGCAATTTTTGCCGAGGCCCTAGAGGTGACTTAAAGAATCTGCTTTTATTATCTTTGTCTACAGCTGTTGTTTTGGACTATATGCGGGTTTGCACCTAACCTCTTAAGTTTTTCAACAATGCCTGAATGGGGGACTGTGTCAAATGCCTTGGCCAGGTCAGGGTAGTCAGCGTGAATCATTTTGCCTTTATCCATTGCTTTGGTGACCTTCTTAAAGATGTCCACCAGTTTCAGTAGGCATGACCTGCCCTTGCTGAAACAAAATTGGGTTATTATTAGTGTCTGAAGGTTTCCTATGTCATTACTGATAAATATTTCCATGGCTTTGCATATGAGACTAGTGAGAATATTGGCTCTGTTGTTTCCAAGGTCTGTAGATGGCCCATCTTTGTGAAAAAGGATGACTGTTGCTGTTCTCCATACATGAGGTATGAAGCTGTTTGGAGGCTACAGTTAAATAGCAATACAAGATCATGTTTCATGCTATTTATAAGGCATCCTGGAATATTACCTGGGCCCACTGACATAATGTTCTTGGCCTTAGAGAGAGCATTAAGGATCTGCTCCCTAGTGATAGCAGGGATGTTATATTTGATAGTATTTCCTGAGGGAGGGTTGACAGTGAGAGAGGGATAAAGTTGGAGCTGAATTTGATGGCCAGTAGGCTTGCTATAGCTTCTGGCTCAATATAGGTGCCTCCATTTATGATTAGCTCTGCACAAAATTGCGTATTGCCGATATAGCTAAATAATGCTTTGTAGTTGTCCTTGGCCTAGGAGGCCAAATATACCTCAGATGTGGCTTTCATAGACTTTATTTGTCTTCTGAGTTGTTTGTTTAGTGTGACAATAGTACTTTTATCCTGCTGGGTGCTGCACTTCCTAATTTTTGCCATGACTTTCTTCCTTCTGTTATACAGCCTACCGATGTTGTGATTCCACCAGGGTAACTTGCTTTTTGAGTTAGTTCTGTTCTTCTTCCTGGTGGGTACAGCTGCCTCTGGGCAGCTATTAACATGCTTGCATAGGGTTTCTGTAAACAGTTCTACATAGGCAGCAATGCTCTCAGGGTATATGGGGGCTTGACATTTTGCCAGGTTTTCACTTTATACTAAGAACTTAGCCTTAGAGTAAATCCTGAATATTCCAGGGTTAGCTGGGGCACCAGGTTTTATTTTTACTTCAGAGACCATTTTGTGGTCTGACCTTACCAGAGAAGACATTACACTAGAGTGTGTGCAGCACTCTTCCCATATTAGTGAGGACCACATGTAGTCTGGTTTTACCCTTTGTTGGTGAATTGACAATCTAATCCAGGAGTTTGTGTTTACAAAATCAAGGAATCTCAGTGCCTGTGGGTTTTGTCTCATATATGATGCCCGTTTAATAGTGGAGTAGTTAAAGTCACCCATGAATATGGTATTGGGTTGGATGGTGAGTACTTCCAGTAAGTTTAAATAAATACATGGTATAGGTTTACTGGGTCCTAGAGGGAACCTATAGCTTGCAAGGAAATGATATTGGATTTTTCCTATGGTGATTTGAACATGGAGAAGCTCAAATGCATTTTCCTGTTTGATCAGCCTTGAAGTATATTTATTTTTTATGTAATTCAAGACACCACCAACTTTAGTCCCTGTCTGTGTAGTAGCTGGTTCAAACATTTGAAAGGCATTATAACTTTGCACTGCTAGTGTGCTTTCCATGGCTTTAAACCACATCTCAGTGACCGCAGAGACAGCAGCATTCTCTAGGGTGAAAAGAGCTTCTAGGGAGTGGAGTTTTTTGTTTAGACTCCTATCAGTATTAACACCTTAAGATTTTCTTGGTTTTACTTTGTTATGTCAGAAGTACTTTCAGTTTGATATTGACTAAAAAAGGCACTATGGAGAGAACAATGTTTTAGCTAATATCTGAAAGCCTAACAGGGAGAGGTATAGACCATCTCTGACAATGCAGCATGGTCTGTTGACCATCTCCTTCCATGCTGACAGATACTGCACCCACTTAGAATAACACTAGAAACTAAGCCAATTATTAAACTCAGTCATTGTTTGTTCATTTTATGGCATCATCCTTGGTGAAGGTAAAATGCTGCTCAATGCTAGTCTCATACTGGGACACATATATGACTTCCATTCTCTGGGCCAGTGATCAAGGAGCCTCAATCCTCACCACTGTCAATGGTGGACAACATTCATGGTGAAAAAATAGATATACACAGTATTTTTCAGATGCAGTTCTCTGCACCAAATACAATTTCCCTTAAGAGCACTCAGGGAATGCACACTCCTGTCCTGGGGCTGGGCTTTCTCTCCAGGCCCCAAATAAGGCTCCCCACTGGCCATTATAGAGCTGAGTCCTTAGCCGGGTGTTCTAACCCAAGTCCTCCACCACCCTCTATGTTAAATCAGTGGTCTCAGTGTCCCTGTTCAAAGTAGCTGTCACACACACTCTCTTTGCAATTTGATTTTCAATCACACCCACCCACCTGGGAAAGGATGGCACAGCTTACTCGCTCTGCCACCTCCACCCAGACTAATAAGGTAGATCTGTTGCATACCCAAAGCCAGTTAGTTAAAGGCTGTTACCTGGGCATCCAATTACACATATTAAAATTAATACTTATAGAAATGATAGCATTTAACTAAGCAGCAACACTTTCAAGAATGTGGAGCCACAGTGCCATTGAATAAATGCAAGTACTCTCAAAGATTAAACATTTTCTAACAAAAACAGCCACAATGAAATGTTTAGATATCTTTAATAATAAATAGTAATAAAAAAATGAAACTACTGAATATCTATTAACAATAAACACCAGAGTTTCAACCACAGGAAAGATAAAAAAATCAACACAGATGGGAAGACTCAGACAGATACAGAAAAAATACATTTAGCTAATCTCTCTATATTTTTCTGACTGAAGAATTACTGTTCCCTAGTTACTTAGTAAAGCAAGGCAAGATGAGTGTCTTGTCAGGTCCAAACATAGAGTGCACACCTCACATCTCACTAGTATTCAAATACAATTTCAGTGCTCACTACAGAATGACATCACATCTGTCAGCTGGCTTTGTGTTTCCCACACTACCCTCTCACTAGAAACTTGAGTCAGGATCTGGCACTGATTTGTCACAATACACACATAGAACTTTAGCTAAGGTTTATTACAGCATCTGGAAACTGTAAAACAATTCCAACACTTCCACCCTTCCTGCAGAAACTAACAAGCTATTCTTTGGCACACCACGGTAGCACTTAGTACACCACTAAGGACAATAGACCAGGATCCCAGCCCAGGTTTTTCACAGACATTGCATTTTTGACTGATTTCAGACCAGTTAAATATGGTCTAAACCAAGTCATTTAATTTCAACTCTTTTCTTTAAGGTTTGCTTGGCTGAACTTAACCCTTTTCCCTTCCAGTATCCTCTGTTAAAATATACACATTTCATCAGTTACATCAATATGGTCTGACATACATGTATATTTCTTTTCTGTCCAGCAGGACCTACTGTTGGCACATTTTTAACACAAGCAACTTTACAAATACATTTTTAATATACACACTTGTACAAATCAGTTTGATATTCAAATGACATGTAATTCTTTACAAAACTCCAGCTAGCTATGCTGGCATATGTTACACATGTACTGTCCTACTCTACCTGGCACAGCTGGCACTAGCTCACATCACTCAAAACATATTTCAAGATCTCCATGATATCTCTCTTCATATAGTCTAGGGAGGTACATTTCAGGTCATTTGTACCCCCATGAACTATGACTGCGTCATACTGGTACTTGTGATCCAATGGACTATGACAGAGCTGGGTCTATATTACCAAATTGAAATGGCTAAATATTGGCCAACATTTCATCTACCCCTAAATACCAAAGTACACTTTACACAAATGGCCAGATCACTGAGTATTTTCACAGGGAAAAAATTGGTAGGCCAACCAGACACAGCACACCACTACAAGCACTGCAAAGTGGGTGACTTTGCCCTCCCCACACCCCCCAGTGTGAGGGGCTGTGCCTCCCACATCCCCCTAACTAAATATACCAACTCTGAGATTGCACTACAGTGGGGAAAAGGGAAAATTCATGGCAATGGCCAACAGATTGTTTTTTCCCTGTGAAAAGACTTGGTGATCTGGCCATTTGTGTAAAGTGTACTTCGGTATTTAGGGGTCAATACAACTGTGGTCAATGTTTTGCCATTTCAGTTTGGTAATATAGACCCACTGAGTCATACTGGTATTTGTGGTCCAATAACCTGAGTGCATGCATAATGTGGTGGATCCTGGCCCCAGATAAACAACTGACTGTGACTTTCTCCTTACTCATCCTGGTGAGAAGGACATCAGTGTGCCTCACAATGAAGTCTCCAATGACTAGAATGTTGAATTGTGTGGTGGCTTGCCTCATGGGCTTAGAAGTAGAAGCCCCATGAGATGTGGCTGTATGTTTTGATGTGGGTGTTGTTTTGAAAGAATGTATTCAGGGATGCTGAGGGTGTTTGTTATGTGTACTTCATCTAGGAGTCATTGGGGTTTAGGAAGGTTACTTTTAAGTGTGTCAGCATATGTGGGTGTATGTGTCTGCTTTGAATTGTGTGTGATGGGTGCAACCCATGTACTGCTGACAACATTATTGACATTAGGAGTGTTTTTCTGTGAGAGCTTTGCTTCGTTATGTTAATACAGCTCTCACATACAATATCAGTTTGTTTGAGAATTATCTGGTTGTCAGTAAACATGAAGCAACTTCTATATTGCTTCAGGATGGTATATTGATTAAGCTGGTAGCAGAGGTAGTAGGAAACTTCATATCCATGGCAACAGACCCTTTTCTATTGATTAGACAGTTGGAGTGAGAATATAAATTAATGTCAGTAGTATTAGTATCAGTTTGCAATTTTGGGGATAGGGCTTGTCACCAAAAACTACTTGTCCTTTGCCCAACTAGGTACTGGTGAAATTTCAATGGTGCTTTAACAGGAAAAATGTCAAGTCAAGATGTCTGTGGCTATACAGAACACAGCAAAACATTTGAGAAGAAACTAATAAGTAGAGCCTGATGATTTATGGATAAAGTATTTACACATATATTCTGAAGTTAGAAGCAAATCAAGCAGTACTTACTGAAAAGAAAGAATTATCTTGACATGAATGATGATGTGAGGGCAGTCACTTGCATGGCTACTGCCTGACTACTACTAGTGCTGGTCTCACCACAGCTTCAGTAGAAGCAAAACAGTAGTACCAATCCCAAAATGAGAAGCAGGCCACAGCCTGTTTGGTGATCCACAGTCTTGTCCCAGATAGTGTAAGGATCTATAGGCTTATTATAGCCTTTTCCTGGTAGGTGCCTTGAAGAGCAACCAGACCAATCAGGAAGGTCAAGCACAGACACTCATTTCCCAACCAGAAAGAATCAGGAATATATGTACTCTGCTCCTTTTCTGACCAGGAGCAAAATATAAGCACAAATTCCAAACTGTCACATATGAAGCAGTTATTAGGCTTTCCAGTATCAGCAGTACCCATGAAGTAATGCTCAAATGCTTCTTCTCTCACCAGGAGCAAAGGAAGCACTAATCCCAAGATGACTACTGAGAGGCAGAATGTGGGGTCACCAGTAATTGGTGGTATTGGAGTAGGTGTTGCAAATTTTAAAAGTAGGGTGGAAGAATGGGTTAATATTCTAATAGCCGCACTGTCCACTTATTTTAAAAGAGCATGATAGACTGGAAGGGGTGGGCACTTTGCATTCTGGTTCTATGGAGTACAGTGGGATGAAGGATAAAGTTAAATAGTTGAACGGAAAGGATTTCACAAAATTATAATTTAGTGCTTACTCACAATAGCCAATGAAAGAGAGGGGGGAAAGAGCTAAGTGGTAAAATTAACATAAGGGGCAGGTAACTAAAAAGACAGTTGAGTTTAGGAAACACAACAGCACCAGGTGGGAGGGTGTGGGAAAAATAATTTCTGTGTGACTCACAAGAGACACAGTTGTGATCTCTTTCCTAATTTAAATAAGCGGTTAAAAGCAGAAAACAAGTAAAACATAGTTTAAAAAAATGTGAATCACAATATACAAAATAGAATAAGGCAATAAAGCAACACAAAATGCAAGAAAGCAAAAACAAACTAACATTTCCCTTACAGCAAGTTGTGGCAAAGTCTGGTTGAGCTTTTCTATTAAACATTGGAGTGTTTTATTTCACCCCTAGCTCCACCCTTAATTTTCAGGTAATTAACCTTAACTGACTTCTAATTTCTGTGTGACTCACAGGAGACACAGCTGTGGTCTTTTGTCTAGTTTAAATGTGCAATTAAAAGGAGAATACAAGCAAAACACAGTGTAAAGAAAATGAATCACATATACAAAATTGAAGAAGGCAATAAAGCAACACAAAACACAAGAAAGCAAAAACAAACTAACCCTTCCCTTGAGCAATTTGTTGCAGAGTCTGAGTGAGTTTTTCTAACAATCTTTCTGAGCTTGCTGTGATTAATAAGGAAGGCATAGAAAGTTTATAATAACCAAGTTTGTTAATACACCCTATTAACTTTACCTTACTAAAATAAGTAAATAAAATAAAAATGAAGTAATTACTACAACAGTAGCACCAAATGGGTATAGTATGTATACCTGATGTGTCAAAATCACTTACTATAGCTATGCTTTCTTGCAGTACTACAAAGTAAGGGAACAAGATGTTTGTATTTCCCAGATAATTGCACTGGACTCCTGTAGATGATATGACATCTTTGTCCCGGTCCCCTTCAATAAACACATCACACCGAATTACATTTAATGACCTTTATTAAAACTTCCATAACATAGCTTTGATCACCAAACTTATTGATTAGAACTAGACACAATGCAGTTGGATCTAAACACAGCATAATCATCCTTGTAATGTTAATCAGGACAGTGTACCTACTCGCCGTGTCCCAGTAAGCAGCGTCCATAACTTTGCTCACTTACTTTACTTATGAAGCAGCATCCAATACTCACTTCATATCCCATTTACCCAGTAAGCAGCGTCTATACCTGTACTTGCTTACTTTACTTATGAAGCAGCGTCCCATCTCACTTCATACACCATCCATTGAATTACCTTCCACCAAATAGGCAGCATCCTTACCTCAGCTTGCTTTTCTATTCAGCAAACTTCCTCCAGCTGCTCATTTTCCTTTACCCAAATCCTTGAAATGAACCCAGACACCAGAGGGGGAACAGAAGAGGGCAAGCCTATCCCTTTTCTCTGCCAACCAGCCTGACCAGGCTGTCCCCTCTCCCTTCTACCCAAAATTATTCAACCCACTGCTTCCCATAAAGGGAAGAGTCAAGCCAAACATAATTCGGTGTACCCATCTGTAAAGCATCTTAGCATCCCGTCATAATTCCACCTTACCATACAATCACTGAAACACACCCGAATTAAACTAAATAAAGTAGGATTACCATGATACCACTGCCCCACCAAAACATCCACCCCAACTGAATACCTACCCTTTCAGCCCACTTCCTTCACAGCTAAAATCATGGCTCAACCTGAACAGATTGACAACCTATAATCAAGGAAAAACCATAAACTATCATCCCCCCATTTGTCCTTTGCCTTTCTCCTCAAAGGCTCCCCTCCCATTATGTTGCCTATACCACTATTACATAATTAAGACCTGTCCTACAGTTGCTATATCCTGCAACCAGGCTTCCTTTAATCCTTCTAACTGCCCTGTAGCAGCACATCCAGTTTCCAAAATTACCCGAACACAGCCACTGACCTACCATGCTTCCTAAAACTCCACCTACAACTTTCACCCAAACCACAAGTGAAATTATCCTTGCACTAGTCTGTAAAAACCCTAACATGGTATGTGACCTTAACACTCCGTACTCAAGACAAATTTGTCACTCCACCATCTGAAATTTGTAACTTACATCACCTTGTCCCCATGTAAATACAAATTTCCCACTAAATTCTCATTGACGAACTAGACTGGTCTGCCCTATACAGCCTGAACCCCATATGCAACCACCTGTCCACCAGTCTCCTACCCCCAGGTGACTGGAACACACTTGACCAAGCTAAAACCCCCACCATCTACTTGAATTATAAAGCTACCCCAAATTCCTGAAACCAGCGGCTGGTCCTGTTAATCTAATCTGACAACCAGCAACCATACCACAGCCATGCTAACCCTGAAAAAAGCCCTATTCCTTCAGACTTCCCCCACTAAAAGTATGCCTAGCAAATATACACACACACCAAAAAACCATATCCCTTGGATTTCCCCTTTCAGGCTTCCTCTCAATATGCCTTCTGTCCCCCAGATAATGAATTCAACCCTAAAAATCCACTCGTAGACCTCAAAACACCCTTTGACTACTTAATAGCAATCCACCTGTGCCGTCTTTGTTTGCCACTGCAGCCAAACACCATGCATCACCTTCAGGTCACCAACTGATGTGACTCTCCACTTTTTCATGACTGCACTACCCATCATTCCAGCTATGAACACAATGGTCAATATATGCTCTTCCCTCATTGATCTGTAAAAGAAAAGAAAAATGTTAATGCACTGCCCTAACCAAAGTAGGTAATCTTAAATGTTATCCAGGGAACCCACCACCATACTCCTTCCACTGACCAAAGTATGAGTAAGTCTAAATCCTGTCAGGGTCCCAAAGGCTTAACTGTCATATATGACCTTATCAACTGCTAAGGAGACACCTTATTACCCAGAGCCTGACCAGTCTCTGCAACACAGACTGCTATTGTCCACTCCAGATGCTAACATGATGAGTGGATGGGTAACAGCATCCCAGAATCAGAGGCCTAGTAACTTCCTATGATCCTAAGCTTGCTGTGACTCCTCCCCACCCACTTGAACACCTTCAATAGTGATGTGTCTTAATGTCCTCTAAATAATATGAATTACCTGTAGCTTCATCGCGCCCCTTGCGAGAACCCCAAACTTCTATCACCACAGAATCCCTTCCCATTGAGATCCCCTTACCTTTATCAACTACGATATCCACCATGACCTGCTTCCACCATCTGCGAACTCCCTCCGTAGCACTGCTCCAACTCAGACACCTATCTCCACACCACCATTTCTGTCAGTAACTGTTTCCCACTTGGCTCCCCATGTGTAACCTCCTCGCTCACCACTGCTTCCATCATCTGCAAATTCACTGTGTATTGCCACAACTGGTACTCGGCACATCACCATCTACGAAGAAAAGGACAAAAGTAAACCCTCTAATATGTAAAGTGAAGGCTCCACCTTATACCCACCTATTCTAACTTACAGCCACAGCATTCCAAGACCCCATCTGCAAGAAAGAAAAAGACATGTAAATCATCCAAAATACATAACACACATTCCAAGACATCATCAAGGACAACCTATCCTGCCAACCTGGGAGGGAATGTACCACCGTCACTCACATCTATGACAAAGCAGCCATAATTGAAGCTATGCTTCCAATGACCCTATCAAATACCCAAGAGAAATTTAACTACCAGTTGAGTATGTTAAAACTAAACCCCACACATGAAGGGACCTATCAATATCCACAACCTGGGTAACCTCAAGTATGTTAAAACTAAACCCCACACACGAAGGGACCTATCAATATCCACAACCTGGTTAACCTCGCAATTCTAGACCACATCCATTAGCATCCTGTATAAGCCAAGCTAACTTATATTGTAAAACCATCTGCCTAGCTCTTAACCTTCCCTCTCCAACTGAGGCAAACTAACCAACATAATGTGGAACAAACGGACACAATGCAACAATCCTAATAATAGCTGACTAGCAACTTACAAAATACAGTCAGGTATTATTTTAAATATTCCTCTTACCAACATAAAAGGTTGATAGAACAGGTTGCAGTAGCATGGATACTCAGAATGATATGAAGTCCGCAACTCAAATGCCCCTGACTCATGCTATTGCCAATAAAATAGTGTTTCAGCTGTAGTACCGGTAGTCCACTCTTTTCAGAGAAAAAGGGCAATTACTGTCTAACACATATACTTAAAGTGCATAGAAAATTCACAAGCTTACTATACCCCAGGCAGGATGTATTTCCTCCTGCATCCCTTTATTTAATATAACTAGCTCATAGGTCAAATGATAAAAGTTATAGAATTAGTAGTTTTGAGCCAAATAAATGGAGCAGACACACAACAGGTTCACTGAATGCTGCTTGATTAATCAAATAAATACCTGCTATTTCACTTTGTTTCAGTTGCTGGCAGAAGGTAATTAATCCATCTGGCATGCCACCAACAGAAAAGCTCTTAGGAAATTGTGCCTTAGTTCTCCACCCAATGTTTAATGAAGCCCATACTTTAAAAAAAAATATTTAAATGTATTATTTCTCCATTATCCATCTTTGAAGTGCCTCTCTGTAAAGAAATACTTCCTTAGGTCTGAGGAGAAATTAGTATAGTTTGATGCCTGTGCACTGTCCTTGGCCCCCACATCTTTCCCAATGAATGCAATCCTTTTATTCCTCCAACAGCACATGTGCCGCAACCAGCATCACTCTACCTCACTCCCAAGCCTGAGAAAAGCCTTCCAGCCAAGGCATTCCACCCGCCCACCACCAATGAAGTCACAAACCCTAGTGAAGAACTCGAACGTGGAGCTCCTCACCACAAACGAGGTAAAACACGCACCAAAAATAACGTCCCTTGTTAAAACAGTGCAAGTCCCCTACTGGGCCTACAGCCTTACTAGTTGTCAGACGCGCCATTGTCTCTCTTTCACTTGCTATACAGCCAACACAGATCCCAGCCAAACAAGTCACATAATAGAGACAGCTTTTACATGTCACCCCTATCAGCTTAGAAAGTTGTTGTTGTGATGGGTTGTGTTAATGTACTTTTTTTTTTATTTGGGTCTGACTCAATTGTATTCCATTATGCAGGGATTCCTATATCCTCCAATCACACCAGCAGCATCAGAAAACAATCAACCCTGCCATCAGACCGAAAGGCCATGCCACAGCCAACAATCGCAGCCCTCCAGCTGCCACAATCAGTCCAGAGGAAGACCCTCAGAACGTGGCACCACCGACCGGCCCCAAAGAAGCAGTCCACCTCAGTCAGATTACAACAGCAGCAACACAGTTTCAATGAGGACAGTACATTATGCTCTTATACTTCCCCACTTCAATGAGCATACTACATATATTTATGTGGACCAAAGATAAAATAAAATAAAGAGCACCCCGTTGTCTTTGTCAAAAATTTTTTTTTTTGTTTATTGCAAATGCTTCTGGCGCATGTGCGATAGCAACCTCCTCCCCCCACAGAACTTGTAGCCCGTGAAAAGACCATAATGGCTCCCTGCAACCCCCCCCCCACAGAACTCGCAACCCATGAAAAGACCAGAATGGCTCCCTCTAGCCAACAAACTCAACAAGGAAAAAAAAAACACCTAAAGAAACCTTAGCTAACAAGTCCCGCTAACTGGAGGCACTACCCGAGAAACTAAACCCCCAATGAATGCAAAACCCCACAGACACCCTAACATTCCATGGCCCACCACCAACTGCCTTGCCAGAGAACTAGCCATCACCAACCCAGGTAAAATTTTCTCCCAAGTTAATGGCTGACTGATTAACTGAAAGTTGCTTGCACACATACGGAGTAACCTGCAAAATGAGTGCTGTTTTACTTGCTGAGGTTACAAATACAACGGTATATTTCTTGATGTGAAGATTCATTTCATACTGTAGCCCATTAATCTGAGCATAAACCGAAACAGGAAGCATAGCAACACACGCGCAGACACCAACAGAAACCCCACCAACGGCCAAATCAGTGACCATGCCAACCCTCCCAAAACAAAACTCAAGTTTCTCTTTTTTTTTTTTTTAAACGGAGCTCCACCCAACTAGAGGATGCAACCCTCCTAACGGCAATAAAACCCTTGCTCCACCTGCAGAACCAGACTAGAAAAACCTACTTGCCTGCTAAGTGAGTCCCTCATGTCACAAGCCTGCGAAACAGCACCGCCCATCATCCATGACTCCAGAGAGCCCAATGCAGCCACAACCATCTGGAAAACCCACAACACGCCACCCCCAATGAGCTGAGAACACCAGCAGCAAGCAAATACCGAAATCAAACTTTTTTTTTTATTTTTTTTATATAAACTGCACAACTGAAGACACAGCAAAACCCCCACCTTCCCATGACTGGACTGGACTGAATCAAGTTATCATTACCACCAACATCTGGAATTAAGCCTCATTCAACTCCTCCATACCCCACCACTCTGAGGCCTACCAGATGACTCTTCCCTTCAGGTCATCACGGACAAGAGCCTGCTGTAGCAAGTTCATGCCAAAATGTGACTGCTTACCCGGCTACACTTGTCTAAACCCCTTAAGCCCCTCCTCACCCATATCTCATTTCCTCCCAATCATCCCTCTCTCCATTTAACCCTTTCACCTCCCCAACCCAACTAACTCCCACTAATCTATCACTCTAACCCCTCTTAAAGATGTCCCAGGACAATTTGGTTTGTTGCCAAACCTCATTTGTATATGTATACTGTCATCTAACATAATATTTCATGAAAAGTTGAAATATAAATGAACTTACAATATTGGCTGCAAAACAAGCAGTTAGTCTTAAAGATTCAGAAATACAGAGCCCAGGACTGCAGCCAAACCAGAACTGTTTACATTATCTGTGCATTGAACATCAATTCTTATTACTTATGCATGTGGCCAGGCCACTGATTGTGGCAAGCAGCTCCTTGTCACAGCCACAGCACAGACCTGCAGCAAGGTCTTGTTAGAACACATCATGGCCAGATTAAGGTATGAGCAGCTCAGGTAAAAATAGAACATGCATGAGCACCTGTGGTGATCATGGCCAGATTGCATGCACAGATTTGAAAATTATGTTGACAATGCTCTTGTAATGTACAGCAATATACATGCAGATAAATGTTCAATTCAAGGGAAAATCCCATGGATGGCTAAGGGAGGAATATATTATGTACTATTGAAACAGAAAAGACAGAAAAGGCCAGAAGAGTACAAAGAGAGTTGCCCAACAAGTAGGATGGCAAAATAACGAAAACAGCTGCTAAAGAAAGTCTGTTTCAAAATAGCATTACTTGAATTGTGAATTTTATGAATAGATAACTGTCTTAGGAAATAACAGAACAATAGCACATTTTGCAGAGTGCTGACAAAGATTTATGTACTTCATATTTGACATTAATTTAGAAGGTTGTGCATACATTTTCCAAGAAATTCTTCCTGTAAACAAGTTATTAACACATTGTATAACTTCTGTAGACTCTATTATATGATCCCTAATACTAAGCAAAAATAATGCTGTAGCATGTATTCCTGATTAGTCAAGACAGTTTCATATGATACAGATGTTCTGATATTGATTATTCTGATGTTTAAAACATCTGTAAAATTATTAATCAGGAGATGCGTTAGGGATTTCCTAGTCTCCCCACACATATGTTATTAATAAATTAATTATTATTGTCCGCTGAATTGTTGTGTGAAGTTTGAAATTTTGAAACCTTAACAGTTTGATGCTGTATGCTCAGTTTGAAAGTTCTGTGTGTGTTGCAACATCAGAAAATTACTTTGGGCCCAAAATATTATTGACAGGTTTTCTGACAAGTGACTTTCTGTTGTTGCACATGCCACACCAAACTTTTCAGTGAACAATAAGGTAAGCTTTGCTAACAGCTCTTTAGTTAAATTCAAACACAATAAATTGCATGTGAGTATTTTGATTAACCGCTCCCTTACGCCAAATAACCTGATTATATATAAATTATGAATGCCTTTAATGCTTTTCATTATACTCAGCTAGGATCGCTTGTTTGTGTGTTTTGATAAAGGATATTCCATTTTTAACTCAGCTATAGACTACCTACTATTTTGTATTTTATTATTTTGTAGTACATATTTTACAGTTTGAGTTTTATTAGTGAACTAGGTGCATAACATATTTTAAGGAGTGAACTTCACACCATCCACACTGCAACGTTTCTTCTTGGTTTGATTGTATGATATTGATGTTAAACTAACTAGCATATGCTATTTTTTGCCAAAGTTCCAAACTGTATGCAAGTATTATGTAATGATGTGAATAAAGTGTGTATATGATATGTAGTCATAGTGTTCTGCCTACTGGACAGCAGCCTCCTGAAAAGTGCCATGTAGAAGTGTCAAGTGAGGTGTATATATCTACTAAGATGCATTAATATTTGTTTGTAAATCTGATATGTAGTTGTAGTGTTTGACCTGCTGGAAAAGCGCCAGGGTACTGGTTGCTGATTAAACACCAGGTGGTAGTATAAGTGTGGTTAGCTCTAGTATTGGGCCTGCTGGAAAAGTGCCAGAGTAGCGGCCTCCTGAAATGCAACAGGTAGAGCTGTCGAGTGTGGTATGTATGTCAATCAAATCATGATGTGCATGTGATATATAGTCCTAGTGTCCACGCTGCTGGAAAAGTAAGTCCAGCAAAATAAATAAGGAATGAAAAGGGTAGATAAACTTATAGAAATTTACATAAATGGGTAGAACTAACAACTAACAACAATACTTTAAAATTTCCAGAAAAGGGGACTTTTCATAAAAATACTAGAAAATCTGAAAAACAGACTTAAGCAACATGGTAATAGAATCGTGGCTTCTTGTTGGTCAGCTTTTATTGACTGGCAAGAAGAATTAGAAAATAGAGAGAAACAATTGCTAAACAGTTAAAATTTAATTTGGCTAGATTAAAAACAAAGCTGCAGGCAGCTAATAGAATGGTAAATAATTTACAAAAATGTGTCACCGGTAAAACACAAAAATGGGAGATGTTTCCTCTTAAAACAGATACAGTAGATAAAACACAACAACAAGATTCATCTGATGAAGACTGCATTACATTGCCATCAAATTACCTCTTAACTGTACAGATTTTCACAGAATGTCCAGATTTTTGCTTCATATTCTTGGTCTGTTTCTCATAAAATTTTGGTTTTCTGGGAAATTGTTGGTAAATCATAGAGAGTTGAAGTCAGAAAATAATGACAGACATTTGAGTTTCAGACTTCATACCTTTCATAAAATTTACGTCAATGCAAAACCTGTTATTCTATTAACTTTCTAAGTTTGTAAGAGCAATATTTAAAAAGTTTCCCTATATTTGGACCTTGCCCCATTATTTATGGGTTTACCTTTAAAATGTCAACTGTATGTAGTCGAACGGCCATGCCTTGCATTTCAGAACATCGGCATTCGAGGTTCTAAAAAGGCGCAGTTCAGAGTTCATGGAAGTGGGTTTGACATTCCGACCTTCAACATTTTGAAGGTAAACATTATTTATGGCTTTGTCCAGATTTTTTGCTGTAAGAGGTTGGGAAGTGTTATTGCCATATAACCCATTAGAAACTCAAAATATAGTTAGTAGTGCATAAGTAGAGGAGCAAATTTGGAGGTGAAATCATAAAATGGTAATGCTCAATCCCCACAGGTTACTTCCATAACATCAACACAACCCTCTACATCAGGATTCCAAACAAGATCATGTCAACAGCAACACCAATAAGTTCAAAACAAATGTTAATGCAACATAGTGGAAAAACAAAACCTGCATATTCTTCATATAAATTAAATCACAAATTTAAAAATTTACACAATGTTTCCAATAATAATTGATGGAGAAGAGCAGTGGGAAACTGCTTCAGCTCAGAAAACAAATGACAATCAGACAATTGATTCTTCATCTGATTGTGATGATTCAAATATACAAATAAACCCATTATGAGAAGTCCCAAATCCAGAAGTGGCTAGAGGTAGTGATGCTGAGCCAACCATAAGAGTAGTACAACCATGGTCAACAGTAGATTTCCAGATTGCTGTTGATTCACTCCCTCCCATATGAACACATTCAGCAAAATATGCTAAAATATTAGAAGGGCATGTACAGTTGCAAAATCCTATAATTGAAGATCTCAGAGCCATATTAAAAGCACCAGTACCACCTGATATCTTTAGAAAAATATGGGATGAATCTTAACTAGAGGATGCTATTCCAAAACATACAAATGGTAGACTTGTAGCTGCTACAGAAAATATTATAAAAGCTATTACTAAAACATATCCACCTACACCAAACTGGGCCAGAAGAAAAGCAATAATACAATAGAAAAGTGAAATGGTAGACGGAATATTTAAAAAAGAATGATAGATGCATTTGGAGCATCTTCAGGGCATCCTGAACAAGCAGAAGGAGTAGCAATTAGTGGGTAAACAGCAGCATTTGTAGAAAGATTATTACAACAGATCAGATACCAACTTAAAAAGGTATGTTTTAGCTGGCAGAGTTTGGGAATACTTGAACTTGTTAATCAGGCACAATATATAGCAGACAATCTCAACAGGGAAGAAAATGAACACCGAAAGAAATTAATCGATGTGCAGTTGCAGCAACTTTACTCTGATTTTAGAGGACATAGAAGGGGAAATAAAGCTGGGAGATTCAGAATCCCATCCACACAACCACCTCCAGTATTATATCAGTCTCAGCAAAATCATCCCTAAGAGTTATCACAAAAAAAAAAAAAGAAATACAAAACCAAGTGTTTGTTTTAACTGTAGCCAACAAGGACACTGGCAAAAAAATGTCCATTTCCAGGACAACAAACAATCTCCCTATCAAATGCTGCACAGATGCAGGCATCAATGCATCAAAATGATAAAAATCTTCCTGTGTGGAATACAACTTCGCAAGCACCAAAATGGCAGAATATATATACAGATAGCCATAGCAGGAGCTACAACTGTTTCCACTGGTACCAGTAAGCGAAGATGGTTCTTATGTAAATATTAAGCTAAATAATATAGCAGATAACATATTTCTCAATGTCCAGAATAATACTTTTCAAATTATATTTTAATGAAATTAACCCAAGTGAAAATAATCTTTTTGCTTTTTTAGCAGACAATAAAACAGTAGAAAAGTTAGACTATGAAGAATTACAAACTGGATGCTAATCCAAATACCCCCCATCTAACTGCCAACACCTTTAACTCTTTTTTCACTGATTCCATACAATCACTTACTAGTCAACTTAACCCTGACAATTCTAACCTTCCCACTACCCCACTAGGATCTCTACCTTCATTAAAACTACAACCCATCTCTACTACTGTCATCTATAAACTCATTCAAAATCTCAAGCCATGTACTCCTTCTGCTGACCAACTACCATCACAATATCTCCAAAAAGCAGCCAAAGCTATCGCCTACCCTATATCTATCCTCATAAATAGAACAATCACAGAGGGAACCGTTCCAACTATGTGGAAAATCACCCATATTATACCCCTACACAAAGGAGGGAATTCAAATGACTACTCAAACTACCGACCCATAGCTCTTTTATCACCCTTAGCAAACATTTTGGAAAAATGTATTCACAAGCAACTTTTACATCACCTGACACAAAATAACATAATAGCAGACTGACAACATGGCTTTAGGCCATCTCATAGTACCACTACTACCCTTTTATCCTTTATAGATACCATTAATAGAAACCGCAATAAAAACATCCCCTCATCTGCACTCTTCATTGACCTTTCGAAAGCTTTTGACATGGTAAACCACACCCTCTTAATCAATATTCTTCAATCCCTTTCCTTTGTCTCTCAAGCTGTTAAATGGTTCAGCTCCTACCTCTGTAATAGGCAACAGGCAGTTCTCTGGGAAAATCAAATTTCATCTGTTCTGTCAGTCACCCTCGGAGTCCCTCAAGGGTCCATCCTTGGACCACTACTCTTTTCATTATTTATCAATGACCTCCACATAGCAATTCCTCAAGCCACCTGCATTCAATATGCAGATGATTCAACACTTGTATGCTCAGCAAACTCCCTATCAGAACTATATTCGCTAACTCAAACTGTTTTTAACACTGTAGAAACATGGTTTACAAAACGCTGCCTCCTTCTTAATGCCAAAAAAAACAAACTCCTTCTCTTTTCCCCCACTACCAAGTCTGCCCATATAGACTTCTCAGTTTCTTCCAATAATGGCACTGTCATATCCCCTGACTCTACTACTAAACTACTAGGAATAACCATAGACAATAATCTTACTTTTGATCACCATATAAATAACACCATTAAAACAGTAAACAGAAAAATAGGCTCCTTATACAAAATAAAACCTTTCCTAACTCCAGTAGCCAGAACCAGAATTGCTCATTCCCATCTAATCTCTACTCTTTTGTATGCATCACCTATTTATACCAACCTAAAGAAACATAATCTCAACAAACTTACAACCTCCTACAACAACATCGCCAGATTTGCCACTGGTAATCCCTTTAGAACCCACCACTGTTTGAATCTTCGGCAACTAGACTGGCTTGAATTCCAAAACCAACTCACTATTGCCCAACTTTCAATTGCCCACAAAATATTTTACCAACCCAAAGCCACCCCTATACTCTCCAATCTCCTTATCCCCTATAAAAATCTGAATTCCCTACGTTCTTCTGGCAAACTCCTCGCAACCATAATAAAATCTAATAACATGGCTGGTGACTCCCTTTTTACTAACACAGCTGGAAAAAACTGGAACTGGCTACCTACTGAACTAACCCTAATAACATCCTTGCCTCTCTTTAAACAAAAACTTAAAAAATACCTCAAAATTCACTGGTTATGCCCCTGTAGCAACCCTGACTAACTACCCTCTCCACCCTCTCCCACCTCTGTACTTTACTTCTCATTTCCTTACAAACTTCAAAACTTTTAAATTATTAAGCTTGCAAGCGAGTCTTGCACTGTTTTAAACTCTACTCTATATACAGTTGAATAATATTCTATAAGAAGTGAAAACTTCCTTATGTTAACTTACTGTGCTACTTTCTTGCACTGCTCTTTATGAATATATATTATTTACTGATGCCTTTCTAAGTGTAAATACTTTTAGCATGTAAAATTTTTTTTTTTTTTTAATTACTATCCTTTTTAAGCATGGAATTACATTTTAATTGTTAATTGTTATTTTTTTTTCTCTTTCTGTTAACTTGTTGGAGCTTTTCTCCCCGGGCCTCTACTGAAAATGGAAATATATCCAGCTAGACCAGCCCGGTTAACAAATGTAAAATAAATAAAATAAATAAATAAATAAAAACTATCCCTGCAAAGCTTTGGACCACCCATGATAATGAGGTAGGACTGATACATGACGCAGAGTCTAAGTTACTTTAAAACCCGGTCAGTGTCTACCTATGGTAGTTCAGTATGCATTGTCACTTGAAGCAGACGAGGGAATACAACCTGTAATCTCTGCATGATTACAACAAAGCATACTTATACAAACACATAGTTCTTGTTATACACCTGTTTTGCTAGTTAAGAAACCAGAAAAGAATACATATAGATTTGTTCAAGATTTACATGGTGTAAATGCAATAGAACTACCAGCATTTCAGATTGTACCTAATCCTGCTACAATGTTAAGTTCAATTCCTATATAGGTTACTGGGTTTTCTCTAATAGATATTTCATCTGCTTTCTTTTCTATACTGATACACCCAGATAGTCAGTATCTTTTTGCATTTAGATACACAGGTCAACAATATTCTTGGACTAGGATGCCACAAGGTTACATAGAATCACTGACATTATTTTCTAGAGAAATGAAATGACAACTAGATAAAATTGAACATCTCAGTAACTCTTTATTAATCCAGTATACAGATGATTTATCAATTGCCTCAAAATCTATAAATGATTGCAAAAATGTCATTATTTTCTTCTGAACAAACAGAACAAAGCTAAATTGCATTTGAGGAAACTGCAGGTTTGATACATGGGGTATCTAATATCACATGGACATAAACCAATATTGTCCTCTTGAATTACTGCAATTCAAACTGCACCATGCCCAACTACTTAGAAACAGTGACGTGCCTTTCTGGGATTAACTGGATACTGCTGATAGTGGATATCAAATTATGCAGAGGTGGTAAAACCTTTGTTAGGGTTTTTAAAAAAAAGCAACTCTGAGCCTATACCTTGGTTAGAAAACCGTTAAAATGCATTTATTCTATTAAAGACACTATTATCTATTCACCAGCATTAGGTTTGCCACATTATTCTAATTTTTTTCCCTATTTTGTAGTGAAAGAAGTAAAGCAGCTTTAGGAACTTTAGCACAATGTAGAACAGATGGATATAGACCTATTGCATATAACAGTACAAACTTTGATCCAGTAGCTTCCCCCCTCCCTCCCAGCCTAATGGCAGTGACCGCAATGGCAGATATTGTAAGCATGGTAGCGCCATTGACTCTTAGGCATGAGGCCTACTTAGCAGTTCTACATACAGTAGAAGCCTTACTACTGAGAATGAGAACAGAGTATCTGTCATCATTCAGAGTGACAAAGTATGAGTTATTATTAAATGATCTATTGTTAAAAGTTGTGAGGTGTCCAACACTTAATCCTGCTTCATTAACTCCTACAGTCAGCAATGGAGAACTGATTTTTGTTGTTAATGCTCTTCTTTCTCCAGGCTTTGGAAAATCCAGAAGTAATCTTATTTGTAGACAGCTCTTGTTTATGAAGAGAAAATGGTGCACTGCTAGCAGCATTTTCTGTTTGCACTCAAGATGAACTTTTATTAATTGTATAACAGGACAGAGGATTTCAGCACTGGCAGCTGAATTAGTAGCATTAACCCAAGCATGTAAATTAGCTAAAGATAAATCAGTAACTATTTATACTGACTCTCACTATGCATCCAGTGTCATACAAGATTTTGGTACCCTGTGGAGAGAGAGGGGTTATTTACCTTTATCTGGAACAAAAATAAAAAATGCACAGTTTGTAAATAATGTTTTAAAAGCACTGTTATTACCAAAGTAGATAGCTGTAGTAGAATGTACCTCATAGAGAACTGATAGCTCGAATGTTACTGAAGGCAATGCTCTTGCAGATAAAGTGGCAAAATATGCTGCATTATCATATCCTATCCAAGCTGTATTTATGCAGTAATTAAATAATGCTGATTTATCTTTACAAGCTGAAAATTCTGAGAGAAGAAAATGGATAAATAATGGCTGCACTCACTCTCTGGATTCATTGTGGTGCCACCCAGGTGGTCGACTGGTAGCGCCTTTAAATTTTGTAAGTTCTTTAATTAAATCCTGTCACCTTCCATGTCATTTAGAAAAGAATGCCTTGATAAAACATATATCAAATAATTGATATGCACCTCATATCTCAAAAGCTGTTCAGCATTATGTAAATGGGTGCAGTGTGTTTAGAATATAATATTGCAAAACCAACTGACTTCTTCTCTTATAAAATCAATACAAAGACCTTGGGGCCCATTTTGTCTCCTCCAGTAGTACTTTACTGAACTTCCTCAAGTGCTAAATTCATTATGTACTGGAAATTGTTGGAATTTTTTCTGGCTGGGTAGAAGCTTATCCTCATGTGTAAAATGACGCTAGTACAGTAACTAAAAAATTGTTGAATGAATTAATTCCTAGATTTGGTGTTCCACGTTGTATACAATCTGATGAGGGAACTCATGTCACTAGACAAGTGATGCAACAACTTTGCAAGGCATTCAGAATTAAATTAGGCTTCCATTGTCCTTGTAGATGACAAACTTCAGGAATAGTAGCAGAGTTAATCAGACAATAAAAATAAGACTAGCCAAGACCTGCAAAGATACAGAATCAAAGTGGCCTGATGCTTTACTGTTAAGTGCTTTTTAGTATTAGAAGTGCAGTTAGTACATCTAGAAACTATCCCCCATGAAATGCTTATGGGTGGACATATGAGAATGCCAGCAACATCACTCCCCAAGAAATTAAAATCACAAGACATTGAGAGGAATATGTTATCTTATTGTAAGTCTTTATGTTCCTATTTGCAGAGAAATTACAGGTTTTGTTTGAGAAGCAAACAAGCAAGAAGAACTGCTGAGCAAACACGCCTGGACCTAGGAGATTAGGTATATATCAAATTCCATAGCAGGAAGAATGTCCTGCAGCCCAGGTGGAAGGGACCATACCATGGTCTCTTGTCCACTAGTACCACTATTAGATGTGACGGACTCCCTACCCAAAGCCATGTGTCGCAGGCAAGACAGATTCAATCCTGTGATGAGCATAAGTGAAACACTGATGATGTCAGACCATGTGAACATTGTGCAACCATTTCTTAATTGAACTAGATGACACACAAAAAAAGTTTAACATCCAGAAGTGATGACTCATGAAAAAAAAAAGGGAAGAGCCCATCATTTCTTGCTGCCACCCAATGACGCACCGGACCAGATATGACACAATTTCCTTCAACAAAATGATAAGAACTAAGGAGAAAATCCACTGTCTCTATATCATTTGAATCTAGCTTTGCAGATTCCACTCATACTATAGCCCAGCAAAGTGATTCCACTTGTTTACTTGATGCAGATTTGGACATTGCTTTATCAAGCCATCATTCTTTTTCAAAGATATCTGCAACTCAAAGTTTCTAAAGATGATTTAGACAACAACTGTTTTTTGAAAATCCACAGCAACACCATCATAGGCCTTACATCTGATATCCACGTCTCCAGTTTTTCCAAACCTTTTTGCAAAACAAATCCTGGAATTCTGCTATCATTACTGGAATTATTTTACTTCTCGTTGTCATTTTTTTTCTGGTTAATGACAACTACAGAAACATAAGTACATCATCCTCAACCAGCACTGGAACTGTAAGTATTGAATTCATTCCTCATAAACAAAAGCAAACAATCAAAACTGGTAGAAAGCAATTGAACAATATTAAAGCAAAAATAACTGATTGGCATCCTCGATTTAATACTTTTGTTGCAACTTTGCATTTATATACCCAAACTTTAAATATTACTGATTGCTGGGTTTATGCACATATTCCTACAGCTTTTAATGAGAACATCTCACTTGTTCCCATTCCAGTAACTAAGAACAGTGCAACTTAAATTTTTCAGCAATTTTGTTTCCCGAGAATAAAAATAATAGACATGCTCTTATATCATTCATTCCTAAGCCACTCAAACTAACAAAAGTGGTTAAATTAACTGTTTGTTATTATTGTAATGGAGCATTTTTAATTGGGCAAAGTATTTGTAATATAACCTAGAATATTAATGAAAAGATTAAAAGAAAAACAGCAACATTATTAAATGAACATTATTATATATGCAAAGATAAAGCATATCCTTGGTTGCCTATTAACTGGTCCAGATGTTGTTATTAGCCAAGTAATTCCAGCGATCAGATATAAAAACTTTACCAAAAAAAAAAAATTCACAATACTCATCAGAAGAGAGCCATTTCTAACCCACCGGGCAAGATATCTGCTCCATGGGGTAAGCACAGTACTATAAATCATACGGCATTTAAAGGCCTGACACACCTTGACGTAGGAAATGTAATGCTTTCTCCTACAGGTGACTTTCCTGCATATGGGACAGTAAAATCTTTATTAGAAAGTTATCCAAGCTATTGAGTAATGCAATACTTCCTAATATAGATTAAGTGACTCAAGAGTTAACTGCTATGTGTACTGTAGAACTACAGAGTAGGATGGAATTTGATTTCACTCTGGCTTCTAAGGGTAGAATGTGCACTTTAATCCACGCAGAATATTGTGCATATATCCCAAATAATTCTGATGAAATTTGTAATCATTTAGAACTGATTCAAAAAATAGAAAATTCTGCACATGCTGATGATGCTGATAGTTCAAAATGGGCATGGTTAGCAGGTTTGTTTTCAGGTTGGGGAGGAAGAATTTTAAAAGTTATTCATGCTTATAGCTCTTATAACAAACATGATAGCATTATTATTTTTTTATTTAAAATGTATATTCTAAAACTAATATCAACCAGAAGGAATGTCAAGTTACCAATATTTGAAAGGATTCAGCAAGCTCTACACGGTGTGCAGGAATAGTGCAGAAGCTGCTGGAGGCAATATGGCCACCGTGTGATCCAGGAATAAGCTCCCGGGACGTACACGTGCATTCCTGCACTATTCCTGCATGGACACAGCTCCTGTATGCAAATTACCCCTTTTGCAGGTGAAAACCATGCAAATGAGGTGAATTTGTGATCCAGGAAGCTGGCAGCTGGCCATGCAAGACTAGTGTAGTCTGCAGAAATATACTCGGTTAATAACTGAGTGTACATTTCTGCAAACTACAAAATGGAGCCATGACAGCTCCAAATAAAGGGTGTATATTATGTGGAAAGCATGCCAACAGCCAAATATATGGCCATTGGCATGGAAAACAGTTGCAAAAATAAATAAAAATTACTTTTATTTTTTTTAGCTGATTTTGGCTGTTTAAGAGTAGGGCAGTGGCGAGCAAACGGGATCAGGCCAAAAATTAAAAAAAAAAAAAAACTTGAAATAAGCATTCTATCCATATTCACAATTTAGCCAAAGGCAGGCAGAAGACAACATGGCCAGTGAATAGTGGTTGCTAAGGGGGAAGGCTCAGTGTGGGACTTGTAATTAGGCATCAGCAGGCAATCCTATGCAAATGAGGGGATTGATACTAAATCCTAGATTCCCCCACAAGGCTAGCCTGCACCCAACCGTGTCAGTGCAGGAAAACCATGGTGCAAGCCTAAGAGCTAGCTGATATCATAGAGGATTGTGTCAGGATTACTGTAAGCTTACTGGAGCCTTGTGGCTCGGGTTTGCCCTTAGCTTAGCAGAGCTAAGCAAGGGTGTGTGTCTGAGGCTGCCTAGCACTCTTTACATTGCCTAAATGGGTGTGCATGCCGCGCACCATATTTTAAAAGAAAAAAAAAAGTAAACCAGGAAATTGCAGCTCCATGCACATCTGAGCACTATGTTTGCGCGGCACCCCCTGGGCTTAAACAGGAAGACAATGGGAAGGGAAAACAGCAGTAGGAAGGTAATCAAGGAGAACTAGCATAGCTGACAGGTGAAATGCATCAGAATCAGCCAATTACACAGGCAGCAGCCAAGCCCAGCCCAGCACACCACTATAAACTATGCAAACACCTTACCTTCTGTTTTATCCCCACAAACTTTACACTGCCAGTGAACACAAGTGGGGAAATTTTACCAAACAAGAGCAACAAAATGATAGGGGCTGCAGCAGCTATCATAAATCAACATGTAGAAGAGGCTGAGGGTGGTGAGGATGAGAATGCTAATGACCAATCCACAGTGAGGAGAAGGAGAAGAGTGTACAGACCCAGGGTAACCTACCAGGGGCTACATGAACTGGAGACAGTGGAGCACTATAGGGTGGACAGGGGCATGCTACAGCAAATTGTTGAGCTGTGCCAGCCACGCCTCATACACAGAACCAACAGAGGGGAATCCATCCCAGTGCATACCAAGGTATGTGTAGGCCTAAGAATACTAGCCACAGGTACCTTCCAAAGGCCAACTGGGGATATCATGGGGATCTCACAGGCATCAGCATACAGGGTACTCTACCAGTTCCTGGATGCCATGTCAGCACATGCCAGTGAGCACTTATATTTCCACAGCACCCATGAGGAGTTGGCCAGCAATATGCATCTCTTCCACCAAATAGCAGAATACTCTGAGGTAGTGGGTGCTATAGACCGCACGCACATACACATCAAAGCACCACCCGGTGAGTGGGGTAGGGTCGACATCAACCGCAAGGGCTTCCCCTCCATCAACTGCCAGATCGTGTATGATGCCCAGGGCATTATAATGGATGTGTGCGCTGGCTGCTCTGGAAGCTATCACAACTCCCACATTTGGCATCTGATGCAGCTGTACCAGATATTTGCCAATGGGAACATCCCTTACAGTCACCTAGTGGGGATGCTGGTTATGCACTGGAGCCTTGGCTGATGACACCCATCAGAAATGTACACACACACACACACACACACACACACACACACACACACACACACACACACACACACACACACACACACACACACACACAAACAAGAACTCCATAATGAGGCACACGCACATACCAGAATCATAATAGAGCATGTGTTTGGGATGCTAAAGTCATGGTTCCAGTGCCTGGACAGATCTGGTGGAGCCTTGCAGTACTCACCAGCTACATGTACCCAAATTGTCATCGTATGTGCCATGCTACACAATATGATTCTGCAAAAACAGCTGCAGCAGGAACAGCATGGTGCAGGGCCACACAACCCCCCCCCCCCCATTCCCAAGGCCTGCACAGGCACAGAGTCACTCAGAAAAGGATCAACCTGAGCCTGCTCCAGTAGGCAGAAGGAGGCATGGTCAGTATGCCAGGCTGTGGCAAAGAGGCAATGCATAGCACATACACTGACACGATAATAACCAAGGGAATGACACCTCTATCTGACTCGCACATACAGTAAAAGGGATGCCAAACATGACACTACCTGCACTTAACCATGTATAGGGAGTGTACTATGTGCATCTGACATAGTCAGCCCTCCAGCACCATCCTCAATACTGGCACAGCCACAAGGTAAGTCACTCTCCCTACTAATTGCCGAATGGAGTAGTATGTGTTGTTACTTGTATCTATGGTATGGATGTGAGCATGCAAGGGAATAGGGTGGCTGAATGGGATGCCAGCAGATAGTAGACACCTACAGTGGCAGCATGAGACCTGTAACAAATACTGGTGTCACCACAGTAACCAGTACTAGACAAGGTGTCAAAACTCAGTGCAAGAAATGTGCTGGGCCACATGTGTGTCCATAGGACACCCACATGCCAGTCAGGGAGGCTCATATACCCAACAACAGTCTCAGCCAGCAGGACAGGTGTAGACAAACACAAACAAAGGCTGTGCTAAGGCCTCTGATTGATGGCTATGTAGAACGCCCCCCCCAGACCTACACAGACAGACTACAACAGGTCAGACAGTGGGATGTTAGTTCTGAAGGGTAAGAAGTCAGAAACTGAAATGTAGGTCAATCAAACCTAAGACCTGTAGTACACTGATATGCCTCTAACATGATGGGTTAGAATACAGAATGAAATGGAGTACCTGAAATACCAGTACAGTCATAGCAAATGTGTACACATGTCAGGTGTGCCCCACCCCAATCCTATGTAGAAATGTAGTAACAGTCAGGTGCCCCCCTAATCCTATGTAGAAATTTAGTAACCGTCAGGTGTGCCACCCCCCCAATCCTATGTAGAAATGTGATAACATGTATGTGTAGGTATAATAACAGTGGAGCACAGATTACCTGAGCTGGCCAAGGTAGAAGGATAGATTGTAGCATGTGTACAATATGCAGGGCTGTGTGTGTTAGGTTGCTGTGTGTTGTATATTATGTGAGAGTGGTCAGTATGTATGCATGGTGAGGTTTCATAGTTTCATAGTTTCATAGTAGTGTACTAGGCTATCTGCCCGGGGGCATTTATAAGCCTAGCCAACAGTGATGTGGCTTTACGCCACCCCATACTATATAGTTGCGCCTCTCTAGTAGTGACACATGTGGGACCCCATTATTTAGTAAACTATACCTCTGTCTAGTAGTGACACTGAGGTCACTCCCGGGGTAAACTTGCGATCTCCCATCCATGCATCGAGATTTTTCTTGAACAGTGCCAATGAAGGGCTCTGTCTCACATGAACTGGGATTTTGTTCCAGAGTATGGGTAACCTCTGTGTTATGAATCTATCCCTCCAGCATGTCCTATTCATATTTGTGCAGAGGTTGAAATCTTTAGCTCGTGTGGTTCTGGTGGATTTGGATTTTTGAGATGGAGCATGTCCATCAATTCCTGGTTGGACATGGCCCTGTATGTTAGGCACAAATCACCTCTGAGCAGGCGGTATGCTACTGAATAGAGCTGGAGTTTCTTTAATCTAGCTGGATAAGGCACATGTTTTAGACCTATGATCCTCTTGGTGAGGTACTTCTGGGGTCTTTCCAGTTGTTGCATGTGCCGGGTGAGATACATCCCAAATGGAGCATTATATTCAATCATGGGCCTGACAAGGGAGGAATATAGAGGTACAATGACCTCCTTTGATCTGGATGAGAATCCCTTCATGATGAGATGGGCAAGGTAGAATGTCTTTCTGACCACTTTGGCAACATGGTTGTCAAAGGAGAGGTCACTATCGACTTGAGTCCCCAGGTCTCTGATTACATCTTCCGTATTCAGTGGGTTATTGTCTACGTGATAGTTTGTGGGTACTTTGTTTTCCCAAAGGGATGACTATACATTTTTTGGCGTTAAGTTTGAGGCCATGATTCCGGCACCAGTTGTCCATTTCAGTGAGACCTTTCTGTAGGATGTGTGTGTCGGCAGGTGAATCGACTATGGCACCCAGTTTGCAGTCATCTGCAAACTTTGTCAGCCATAATCCTTCCATATTTGCTTTCACATCTGAGAAATAAATGCCGAATAGGAGTGGACCCAAGACTGAGCCCTGTGGGACACCACTTGTGACGGGTTTTGAGTCTGACATGGCTCCAGCAATTTTAACCTTATGGGTTCTGTTTTTTAGCCAGTTTGCTACCCATCCTGTGACATATGGATTTACATTTAGGCTGCCGAGCTTGTCAATGATGCCAGAGTGTGGTATTGTGTCAAAGGCCTTAGCCAAGTCCAAATAGGCAGTGTGGACAGCCTTGCCCTCATCGATGGCACTAGTGACTGTCTCGAAGAAGTCAACCAGGTTTAAGAGGCAGGATCTGCCTTTTACAAAACCGAACTGTGTGGGATCAAGGGTCTGCAGATCCCCAATGTCGCCATTTATGAGTTCCATGATGATTCTTTCCATAGCCTTACAGATCAGGCTGGTCAAACTTATGGGGCGGTAGTTACCTGGGTCAGTAGAATTTCCCCCTTTGTGGAGTGGGACCACTGTTGCTGTGCGCCAGTGTTTAGGTACATATCCTGTAGTGAGGCTAAGATTGAATAGAGTTCTTAGGGGCGGGTTTAGTTCATCTTGGAGTTCACGTAACACGCAACCGGGGATACCATCGGGTCACATAGATGCTGTTTTTTTTGCCTTGTTGAGTGCTGATTTCATCTGTGTGTCTGTGATGACAGGTAGGTTACATTCAGCAGGGATAGTTACTTCATCTTTAGGGGGTGAGGGAGGGGAGCAATTTGCACTGAACCTATCTGTCCTGGTTTGTCCTGGTTGCCATTGGCCAGTACTGCCGATGACATGGCCAAGATCTCACAACTGCAATGCCAAAAACAAAGCTTCCCAGCAAAACACATTCCAGCAGTAAGCCACAGTAAATGTTTAGAAGTAATATGTGTCACCATCTGAAAGATGGACATGGCATGAATGTGGGCCCAGACATACAAGCAGTACACAGGGGGAAGTACCCCAGACAGACAGTGTATAATATGTAACTGTCAAATGGACACACCCTTGGAATTGTGCATACAGGTTAGCAGCACATTATTTGGGCTTGTAGTAGGGAATGCCAATGTCATCTGGCCAAACACTGGCAGACCACAAAGGTCATAGGTATGAAGTATTGAGAAACAGCTTGTTTCCCTGAACAAGCCAGCATAAGTGGAATGCACCATGCATATCTGTGAGTCAGATGCAAGTAGTGTCCATAGCACACATGATCCCAGCTCACCCCACCACCACACACAGGTACCTCTTTGGTCTTATCCCTGCTGTTGGGAATGAGTACAATATGACCTCCACCTCTGAATGGCAATAGCTAAAGAATGCAGCATGCAGAACAGGTGTCCCATGCAGGTGTGTTCCTAGCAGTAAGCAGCACGCTGCCAACATGCACACCACTGGATCAATAATGACAGAAAGTATTGGCATGAACACCTTGCACTCCTACCCTGTCACCCCAGGGGAATATAGTGTATTGCAGTATGGGACTGTAGGAGTTTCACAATACAATGGCCTGCTACAGTTGGCCTGCATTACTACCAAATGGCCTACAGTCCTCTGCCAAAGGCCAGTGTCTCACCCATACTGCCAATGTATGTTATGCCATGGACTCCCAAATAACAACATAACACAGTCCACAGAACCCAAATGCAAGGCCATGTGGACAAATCTCAGTAACATGTCCACCATGTCCTACTGCATGAAGTGTGAACCAACACCAAATTACTGCTGGGATGAGGTGATAAATATAGGGAACATATCAGATAATGTTTGCATAATGTATGGAAGAGGACAGACTAATAGGGGGTAAGAGCATGGGTGGCATGGAGTGTGTGAAATCTGAAACTCAGCCATGTGCACATACTATCTCTGGCTGCAAATACAAGAATGGGTGGCTACAAACCTGATTGTAAACCACAATGTGAAGGTTTAATGTCCAGAATTATGACCCCTTCCTCTGGGTAACCTGTGTGAATCTGTACAGCTGTGAGGTATGGCCACAGCAGTATACGGCCATGCTGTCACGTCGATGATGGATGTACAAGCATGGGATCCTCAGCCAGCACTGTACAAAGGTGCTGAACCATTTACACAGACACAGCAGCAAGTGTCTGCAGTTTCCCCTCCAGAATGGCATGGTTGTTCGAGAATATGTAGGCTGCTGACCACGATACTGGACTCAGCTTCATTCACCCTGTGTTCTCAGGGACATCACTGCAAGCAAATATGTATACCTGACAGTACTTGATGACATAAAACATCACAATGCAAAACAGTACATATGTCTGAATATCTCTGCTAACACTAGCACCATGTAGCAGAAGCAGCACAGACACAATTATCTGCAGTAACCCACTATCCTTTGCCCATTTTGACCCCATATTGTCAACCGATCTACAAATATCCCACAGAAACAGTTTGCTAGCTGTAGGTGTAGAACACAAAAGTCTGCACTGGAGTACAATATACCTGGAATGGATTCACACATTCAATACAGAAGATCATACTGAGCATGCTCCCACACTTAGAGAAATGAAGGCCATGTAGACAACAAAATTCTGAAAAGTCATACTGGGCATGCTCACACACCTACAGAAATGAAGCCCATGTCTAGCAACACCAGTGGACCATACATAACTGACAGTCGCAGATGTTAGTGCAATCACTCCCCAGTACACACCAGTCATGCATTGCACGCACATTGGATAGGAATACACACATATATCCAAGAACAACACACTATAATATGCCAAAAATACACATACATAGATGTGTGGAAGAGAGTGACAGTGACAAAGAGCCTCCCATCATGAGGCCTGTCCCACCCAGCACACATCCAATTGTCTAAAACTACAAGATATGCAAATGTCAATCATCATAAACATTTACCTCTGGTATCCCTCAGCACTATAGTGTCTGTGGTGCTTGTGTTAACTGTGTAACATGACTGTATGAGTCAGTAGTCCTCTAGCAGTTGTATACATGTACCTGTGAAATATAAACCTGTGTGTGCCTGAGTGTTGTGTGTCTGCCTCTAGATGAATGGGTTATGGCCCATGCACACACACCACCCTCCCCATAGCCCTATTATAGCAAGCCTGCTGATGTCTTCACCTTGAAATATGCCTTTGGGGAAAGAGTAACCCTGAAATCTCTGTGGCATTTCCTATAACTGTGTAATGCTGTAGTGTCATGTATTAGGTAAGAGTTCTAATCCCAGATGTGGAAACTGTGAGTGTGTGTGTTTGTCTGTGTAAGGATGAATGCCTTTTAGGCCAGTCACACTCACTACAATTTCAAATGCCCTACTTTGGCAGGGCTGCTGTTGTCATTCACTTTGAAATAAACCTTTGGGGAAGGAGTTGCCCAGTAATCTCCATGGCACGTGCCGTAACTGCATAATGCTGTAGTGTGATAAGCTAGTCAGGTAGGTGTTCTATTCCCAGACATGGCAAGTATAAAAGTTTGTGTATTTGTTTGTCTGTGAAGGGATTAATGCTTTTTAGGCCACTCAAACTCACTACAATTTCAAATGTACAACTTTGGTACGGCTGCTGATGTCATTCACTTTAAAATACACCTTTGGGGAAGGATTAGCCTACTGATATCCGTGGCATGTCCTATAACTGCATAATGCTCTAGTGTAATAAACTAATTAGGTAGAAGGTCAATTCCCAGAGATAGCAAGTGTAAAGGTTTGTGTATTTGTTTGTCTGTGTAGGGATATATGCTTTTTAGGCCACTCACGCTTACTACAATTTCAAATGCCCTACTTTGGCAGGGCTGTTGATGTCATTCGCTTTGAAATACACCTTTGGGGAAAAAGTAGCTCAGTAATCTCTGTGTTGTGTCCTAAAACTGGTAATGCTGTAGTGTGATACACTAGTTAGGTAGGAGTTTTATTCCCAGACATGGCAACTGTGAAACTGCATGTGTGTGTGTGTGTGTGTGTGTGTGTGTGTGTGTGTGTGTGTGTGTGTGTGTGTGTGTGTAGGGATCAATGTTTTTTGGGCCATTTACAGTCACTACACACACCTACAAATGGAGAACATTGATGACTGTGCAGTAACAGAGACCTGATCCAAGCCTCCAGAGAGGAACCCTGCAATACCAGGTACAGCTCTCACCACACCTGTTGGCCACCAAACCAGGACCAAGACAATAAAGGTGGAGGAGTGTCCATATTCACCAAGGATATTCACACCACCAGGCTACTTGCCCAACAGAATGTGTCTGAAATACCCCCAGTGCAACTAACAGTAGGTTAGACTGCATTCCAAATTGTATAGCTTGCTACAGATCCCCCACCATGCCCTATCATACCCATTACATCTTTTGAAACATACTGTGAAATATTATTCTACAAGCAAACACCCTAATACTGGATGACTTACATTACCCTGCCATTAACTGGGAAAACTACTTGTGTACCAACACATGTGCCCAATGATTCTTGGAAGTCATAATTCCCAATGCCCTGGATCAAGTAACCCATAGTCCCACCAAGGACTCAAATATCTTAGACCTGGTCATTACGAACATGTGAAATCAATGCTCCACACCTATGGTCACCCCATCGGTGGTGAGGTCTGCCCATGAGCTAACCACCTTTAACATCAACATCCCTCCCCCACACTCCAGTAAGGAAACCTCCGTAACACACATCTCCAAAGCCAATGTCATGATACACATGTCAGATGTGACTAACGCCATGACATTCATGCAGATGGGAACTGAAAGGATGACTGCTGAATCATACATGAAGGCACTGTATGAGCGCATCCACTTGTGCATGAATTGTGCCATCCAATATTGAACCAAGATGCTCCCCACCAAGAAAAGGAAGCCAATGTGGTGGCCCCTACCATAAACATACTGTACAACAAAAGGAGGAAACCGTTGCAGAAATGGGGGAATTTCCAGGATGCAAAATACTCCCTTACTAGCTACAGTAAGAGGCAGAGATCCCTCATAACATTCACCAAAGCTAGTTATGAACATAATATAGCCAAAAATGCCAAAGACAACTGCAAGCCGCTCCATAGCTATGTGAGGAATCTAAATGGCAATGCTCAGAACTGCTCTGAGCTACAACAGGATGGTATTAAATATACTGCTCCCAGGGATGTTGCCAATATCCTGGCAGATTGATTCAGTGTCAACTGCACCCCCCTCCCACCCCCAAAGGGCCCATCTCAGCATGGAAAGATTGTCACATTCCAGTAATAATGGCCACATAGCTAAAACCACACACTCTCCAGAGATATGACAACAGCAGCCATGGGACCAGTCAACATCCCGGGCTGTGTACTTCATGAGCTACAAACTGAACTGGCACCTCACCTACGTGCCATGTCTAATCATAGCCACACCTCAGGCTTTGTGCCTACTGTGTGGTGCACAGCTGCACTTATCCCAGTCCACAAGGGGGGATTCACCTTAGATCCTGGGAACTACAGCCCCAGCAGTATGACGTGCCTGATCTGCAAGGCCATGGAATGAATTATCATGGAAATTAAAACAAAGACATTGGAAACTTGCTGGACCCTAACCAGGTTGGGTTTGTGAAGGGCTGATCATGACACCTCAACCTGAATGACAACTGTGAATCCATCTCCAGAGCTGCGGATGAGGGTAAGGTGGTTCACACAGCCTATCTGGACCTCACCAAGGCTTTCAACATCATCCTCCAGTCTGAAATCATAGATAAATGTATCAAACTGGCCATTAATCCCTATGTCACCTGATGGGCTGCCAACTGCTGTACTGACAGAACCCACACTGTAAATGTAGGTGACACCAACCCCAGCCCCAGATAAGTGACAGTTGGAGTACCTTAGGGTTCAGTCCTGGCACCACCCTTGTTTGGCATCTACTGCTCTGAAGTACAGTCCAACAGTAAGGGACACTGGCAAACAAAGGTCGCAGATGACTGCACATTGGGAGCCAATATTGTATCCCCACATGATGTGGATATTCTACAGAAGGGCCTTACAGAAAGACATGCTTGGTGCCTGAGCCATAGCCTCATGATCAATGCCAAGAAATATGTAGTTATCCCCAATGGGAAGGGACATGTACCTGTGAAGTACCACATAGGCAGCAGTACACTAAACACCTAAAGTGTGATAACAGACTTAGAGACACAGGTGGACAGTGGTCTCACCTTTGATAAACACATCGCTGCAACAGTCAGGAAGCCCACCTATGTGGCACACCTCCCACTAAGGGCTTTACATCCAGGAAAAGGAGGCCATTGTCCCACTGTAGTCATCTCTCAGTAGACCTAGTACAGACTACAATGGCCCATTACATATATACCTCACAAGACATCTGCAACAATTAGAGAGGCTGCAGACATACCTCACAAAATGAATCACAAGCCTAAACCAGATGCCCTATGCTGACCATCTAAAAATCATCCAGCTATACTCTGTCACGTATTGTGTTCTCAGAGATGATCGCTGATTAACATACCATGCCATGTCAAACCCACAGCTGTTGGAAATGCTACACTTAAAGAATTCCAAACCCTCACAACCACATGCTCCAGGAATCCAAATCTTATCATCACAATGAACAATACATGCTGGAGGTATGTGATCCTGACCCATAGACTCACCAGACTCTGGAATAGATTGCCCATACATGTCAAACAGAGTCCCTCTTTGGCCCTCTTCAAAAAGAACCTGGACAATTGGATGGGAAATTGTAAATTTACCCTGGGATCATGTCAGCTGCCCTACTAGCAGGAGTGCAAGGAAGTAAATACTGTGGGAAGTCATAGCCAGGACATTATCATGTCTAGGCATGTATAGGTCCTAGGGCTGATAGCCTAGTATCAACGTATGACCCTATGTACCTATGAACTACACTTTCAACTGCCCAACCTTGGCAAGGTTGCTGATGTCATTCACATTGAAATACACCTTTGGGGAATAAATAACCAAGAAATCTCTGTGGCGTGTCCTATAACTGTGTAATGCTGTGGTGTGATATACCTAGTAAGTTAGGAGTTCTATTCCCAGACATGTTAAGTGTAGATGTGTGTGTGTTTGTTTGTCTGTGTAGGGAGCTATGCTTTTTAGGCCATTTACAGTCACTACAACCTCCATTGCCCTTCTTTGGCAAGCCTGCTGATGTCATTTACTTTGAAATACACCTTTGGGGAAGGAATAATCCAGTAATCTCCATGGTGCATGCTATAACTGCGTAATGCTGTAGTGTGATGTACTAGTTAGGTAGGAGTTCTAATCCCAGACATGGCAACTGTGAGACATGGTGTGTGTGTGCTTGTCACTCATATCCTGTGTGGAGGTGACTGTCAGTGTCTAACAACTGGAATCATTGAAGAGTGGGTTTTGCAAAATTCTTATATGGTGGGCCTATTATATGTCACAATGTCCACCTTACAAGGATAACAGTTGTCAAACAGCAGACAGGCTGGGGTAGACAAGCCATACCCCTACAAGGCCTGATGAACAATTTAGGCAAACCTTGTATTTCCCAGAGAACACTCTCAACCCATGTCTCATACACAAAAACACTTGGCTAGGCAACAACCACTATGTTGGTAGTTCCCTATATATTGCCCACAGATAGTAACCGTGGTGTGATAGCAGTGGACTACAGATGGCATGGCACCCTGCCCCATCCCTACAATAGGCACATAATTGCATACAGTGCTCCTTCACTATGTTCCTCACTGGACACCTGCAACAACTGTAGTACCAACAAATGTAACTCACAAAAGGCATACCATGCATTTTACACATGCCCTTTATGGATAGATGCCACTGACACCAGGGAATACCTGTATCATGCTGTCAATGTAGGTGCAGGGTCAACCTGGTGTCCATTGCAAGTTCTCAGCACATGGTGCCAGGAATGGCACTTCTGATGATAACAATCTGTGTACAAAACATGCCCCAGACACCCCAGGTACACTTCCACATGTCACAGAACATGCATGTGGGATGTGTGCACATCCCAGACACCATCCACTTTATGGACTATAGAACACATACATGGCAAGGATTGCACAGCACTGGCCACCCACAATAGTAACCCAGATAACTGGATGGTGAATACAATACCCACCTGTGTGGGCCAATCCAGACACTACGCCTCTGAGCCAGACCATTGTCATGTGGCCTGATGCAAGGTATACCCTTTACCTAGCCTTGTACAGCCTTCTGGCACAGTCATCCACTACACACCTGTGATGCAATGCACCCATGCATGTTGGTACTGGCAACATGTGTCTGTGTGTGTGTGGAGTATAATGAGTTGGATGCCATTCACACTCACTACACCTCCCACTGGCCTACTGAAGCATGCCTTCTGATGTCAGACACCCTGGCATACTCTTTGCCCATTTATCATCCTGATAACCCCTGTGGTGCATATGATACCTGATTTTTACTGTATTGTGGCAAACTAGCTAGTTATGAAGTCTAAGCCTGACCCTGCCAACTGTGATAATGTGTGTGAGTCCCTAACAGAGTGTGGCTGCATCCACCTTGACACCCGTTCATGTGGACAGCAAGTGTACTACACCTACCTTATCCCTCCTTTATCACTGTTGGAGATGTCACTCACCATCGAATATACCTTTGGACAGCTCCCCAACCTATACACTCTGTGCTGCATGCGATAAATGCAGAGACATATGATAACAATACATAGTCAGGCAGGGGGTTGAAACCCTGTACTGGTAAGTGTGTGACACCAACCTGCTTAGGTTTTACTCTCCCACCCCCTCCCTGACTTACTTTGTCTCTGTCTGTCTCTCTCTCACTCCCTCTCTTGTGGATATGGATAAGTGCACCTGCTTTGCTTAGGCAGCAGCTTGTGTTTTGTACGGGATGCTCATGATCAGCTGATGGCCTCTGCACAAATTGCACTCCCCCACTAGCTGATTGCATGTGGGACAGCTGTGGTAACATTCCTATAGCCAATTGCATGGAAACACACTCCTATAACTAGGAACATCATGTGGGTGTTGGCCCTTTTCATTCACTGTGAGCAGGACTTCATGTCGGTGTTTGGCAAACAGCAGCACAGATGGTATTCAGATATACCTCCAACAACATACACTGTGGCGACAGGCCAACAAAGAGGAGGGGGATGTTCCAGACATGATTACAGAATGTAAGTGTTGCTCTTCTGCCTTTTGAGTAATGTTGGTTTAACAGGGTTTGTGTGGATATGGCAGGTTTATATGATTTAATACATGTCATGACAGTGTTATGTGTTTGAGGAAACACCCACCTGTAGGGTTATCTGCAGACTTGCCAGTATTTGGAGTCTTATGTGTCTTGTGTTACTCACAGTTCACCTATCTTAGAACTGCAGAAGCACAGTCTGAGGATTGCAGTCAGTACATGGTGACAGCCATGAGAGTTACTGACTTCATATCCTTCATAGGATATATGTCACAACAAACCCTATTATAACGGTAAATGTATGAGGGTATCACAGCAACAAGCCAATATTGGTCCAGTGTTTGTGGCTCCAGCCACATGTCTGTCAACCTTTGTACATATGTCATGCAATAAGAGGTGTATATGTTCTGTACACCATTATATATTGACATCATACCTGATAACAAATCAGTCAGATATCAGACTGCTAGATATGTTATGTATAGTAGGGGTTATTTCTGAGGACATAGCTTGGCCATTCTGTGGTTGTGTGTACAGTACTGAGGTCTGTGTACTTATGGTGATTGTCAACAGTATGTGTATTGCAAATACGTACCTTGGCCTGTGTACGGACTGTGGTAGATGTCATTGTTCTTGTTCCTGTTCTATCTGATGTTACATGCTGCTCAAGTGTATGGTACCATATCGGCTCACATGTTTGTGGGGCCAAACACACACGTGTCCCATACCACAGATAGGCATCAGACCACACTGTGTAGTGACCCAGTATATGTAGGGTTCGTGTGTGAGTGGCACATATGAAGATGGTGTTGATCAGACAGTCCATATAGTGTAATATTAAGCATGCATACCATATGTGGCTGTGGCTGTATTCACATTGGTTGTGGGTATGCACTTTCACAAAGGTGTATGTTACTCTGTGCTGTGACATGCCTGTAGAGCCTGCTATATTTGCAGGTACATGTGTATTCCCCTATACGAAATGTAGGCCAGTGTTGTGGCAGTCTGCCTGTAGTTTGCACAGTACTTTGTTACATGCCTAGCAGCTTAGTGTAATTACCCAGTGTGATGTTATGGCCAGATATTTGCAAGATGTACTGCTGCCGGGCCAACATAACTGTTGTGTATTTCTGACAAAGCTGTGGGATGCTGTACAGATGTATGTCACTAACTAGTGGGTAATATGTGGCCATTTGACCTCTGCACCACCAGTTATTATGTGTCAGGACAGACAGGAGTGCGTAAATGCTTAAATTGTGTGGGCATATGTAGTCCAGTATTTACGTGATATACCCATGTACATAGGTTCATAGGTAAGTACTGGGCTATCTGCCCAAGGACATCTATAAGCCTAGCCAGAATGTGTTGGCTTTCGCTGCCCCCTTAGATTAGTTCCCAGTGCCTCGGTCCAGCAGAGCCATTAGCTCCCTGTGCCTCTGTCCAGCAGAGCCACTGCAATGGCTTAAATTTGGAGTACCTGAAGCAAAAATTTCTCAGTTCAGAAGCACAACTATCATTCCCCTCAGGGCCATGAAAAAAAGATTTCAAATTTAAACTGCAACAAAAATCCACCACATCCTGGCCATACTGGAGTTTCCCCTGTTCTTAAGAAGAACAATTTAGAGTCAAGTCAGACATTTATCTGTCAACACATCCATCCTACTGCATTGCTAGTTGGTGAGCTGATGTCTGTCAGTCCCTGTACAGATGTGCAGATTTCAGGTATCCAGCTTGGATATGTACAGGCATCCTATGCTTGACTGATACTGACATGTCTGCTCGGCTGTGTTATAACTGGCACAGATAGGACACAACACTCTGTATGCACCACATGACATGGGTACCTCGACTACACTACCACAATTAACAGAACATGCTTGGGTACAGGTCTCCAACACAGCCACTAACCATGTTTTGTAATACATGTTGCATATATGTCAACTGGGGCACCTTACCGGTCATTAGCAGGAGGCATCCAGAGGATTGGCTGATGCATGTCACTCTCAACAAGAGAGTCACCACAGTAGTGCCTGTAGATAGATTACCTGCTAGCACATGGCAGGTGGCATGATACCACTGTACACACATCCCCTACACTTCCCATCTCTCCATGGATAATAGCCAGGTACACACCTATGAACACCTGCAGCAATACACCCCAGTACTGACAAATGTGTATGTGTGCATTACTGAGGATATCAGTGTCTGTGTGTTAGTACACCTGTAGTTGAAAATACCCTCATGCCCTTCACACCCACCACAACACCCAATGCCATAGTTAGATGTGGCTGCTGCTGTACCAGACATTAGATGTAACTTGTTACACACCTGTCCCTAAAGGCTACATAAAGCCTTGCAGTACCAGCACAACACTGTAGTACAAATGGGTTGATAGGCATGGGATACCCACTGAGTTCTGGCAAGTGTTTCAATGTGTGCATGTGTGTATATATGTAGGGTACAGCATTCCGAGGCCACATACTCCTATTACAATATGCATTGCCACACAGTATTAGGGATAGTGATGTTGCTGCCCATAGGAGAGGCATGACAATGCATCACCCTATGATGCCTGTAGCATTTGCATTAGATGCATAGACCTGTAGTAGCACTCTTGGGATGGACAAGGGGTTGTACTGCAGTCCTTGTCAATGTGTGATGTTGGGTATGTCAGAGTGTCATCATGGGTTCCAGTGCATACAATATCCACAGTGGGATATGGGTGCTGGGTATACTGTCATTACACCATGGTACCTCTGGTACATTTCCCATGTACCACTGTACAGTGACCACTGTCACCATAAACTATACAGGTAACTGATAACACTATCTAGCCATGTTATGCATGTGCTGTGTGCAGCCTACCTGTACCACATTGGACACACTGACAAGTTAGCACTGATAGGCCCAGGTCTCTCGGATGTGTTTGCTAATGTGTATATCATGGTATGTCACACTATGTATTGTCCATATACAACCATTGCATCCCCCATTACCATACTGTACATGCCTGGGGATGTTCTGCATGTAACATGTAACCTGGAGCACACCTCACCCTAAATGCTGTGTGGTGTTTGCAATTAAAGCACTATAAACCTAGCTAGAGGTGTAGTCCCCGTGTTGCCAAGTAAGAGTATGCATGTATGTGGAGGGATCTACTTCAGGTTGCTGAATATACATGTCCCAGGGGGTCTCTTGTCCATGTGGTACAGGCAGTAACTGTTATACAGACCTGTGACATGTGTTCAACTGTACCCAGGATATGGCAAAGCCATGAGGTCACCACAGTGCCATACCCCTTGTGAGATATAACAGCAGACCATCCTCCTGCTGACACATGTACACCTACAACACAAATGGATAACATTATGGAGAACACATTCACTGAGTGTTACTAACAGCTATAATGCATCATGGCTGGACAGCTACACTACCTGACATGTAAGCATTAAACATTACTGGTGACAACATGTTACACAGCAGTGAAGACACTGGAGAGTATGAATGTCTCTCCAAATACCATCATTTTGGGAGACTTCAACTACCCAAACATAGACTGGGAACATTACTCAAGCCCCAACACTCTAGCCCAAAGGTTCTTAGAATTCATAAACTCAAATGCAATGGAACAACTAGTCACCATTCCCACAAGAGGAGACAATATACTAGACCTGATCATCACAAACATGGGGACAAAATGCTCCACACCGGAAGTACATCCCTCTTTGGTAAGATCAGACCATAAATTAATCTCACTGGAAATCCACATCCGCCCCCACCCCTGCACAAAAGACCACAGTGAAGAACTTCTCAAAAGCAAACTTCACACTTCTTAAGACTGAAGTGGTATCTTTCAAGGCCCCTGGGCCAGTGGAAACCACAACCCACACTGCTGAATCCTTTGCAAATGCCTTCTATGGGCACCTTCAAGAATGCATGGATCATGCAATCCCAAATAAAACCAAGACCCATTCCCCCAAAGGCAGGCGACCAGTCTGGTGGACCCCAGCCATAAACAAACTTTACAACAGAAGGAGGAAGCTACTACACGACAGAGCAAAATCCCTAAAAGGTAAGGCATCTCTGATCAGTACTAGCAAAAAAATACAATCACTCATAAAATCATCCAAGGCCAACTTTGAGAGAAAAATCGCAAATGACACAAAAGACAATCACAAGGCCTTCTTTAGCTATGTTAGAAACCTGGGTGGAAACTCCCAGATATGCTCAGAGTTAGTCCAAAATGACACAAAATACACTGAACCCACTGACATTGCCAACATTCTGGCAGACAGGTTCAGTGCAAATTTCTCCTCCCCCTCCCCCCAAAAGGAGAAATAACTATCCCAGCAGAGTGTAGCCTCTCTAACATCTCAGATGCCCAGGTGAGCCGCCGCCCTCTCTAAAGCTAAAAACACAGCATCAATGGGACCGGATGGTGTCCCGGGCTGTGTGCTACATGAACTCCAAGAGGAACTAAACCCACACATAAGGCTGCTGTTTAATCTTAGCCTTACCACAGGATTCGTACCCAAAGAGTGGCGTACGGCAACAGTGGTCCCACTTCACAAAGGCGGTGCTTCTACGGACCCTGGAAATTACCGCCCCATAAGCCTGATGAGCCTGGTCTGGAAAGCTATGGAGAGGATCATTATGGAACTCATAAACAAAGACATTGGGGACCTACAGACATTGGATCCTACCCAATTTGGCTTTGTCAAGGGCAGATCCTGCCTTCTGAACTTGGTCGACTTTTTTGAAACAGTCACTAAGGCCATTGATGAGGGTAAGGCAGTTCACACAGCCTACCTTGACCTTGCAAAAGCCTTTGACACAATACCCCACTCGGGCATCATAGACAAACTCACCAGCTTAAATGTAAACCCATATGTCACAAGATGGGTTGCAAACTGGCTCAAGGACAGAACCCACAGGGTCAGAGTTGCTGGAGCTATGTCAGACTCTAAGCCAGTCACAAGCGGTGTCCCACAGGGCTCAGTCCTCGGACCCCTCTTGTTCGGCATTTATTTTTCCGAGGTACAGGCAAACATAGGAGGATTGTGGCTGACAAAGTTCGCAGATGACTGCAAACTGGGCGCCATAATTGATACTCCAGCGGACACAAACATCCTTCAGAGAGGCCTCATAGAAATGGAAAATTGGTGCCAGAGCCATGGCCTTAAGCTAAACGCCAAAAATGTATAGTCATACCCTTTGGGAAAAACAAGGTACCGACAAATTACCACATAGGCGGTAATCCATTAAGTACAGAAGAGGTAATCAGGGACCTAGGGACCCAGGTTGACAGTAACCTCTCATTTGACACTCACATAGCCAAAGTGGTTAGGAAGACCTTCTATATTGCCCACCTTATCATGAAGGGTTTCACATCTAGATCAAGAGAGGTCATTGTGCCCTGTACTCTTCTCTTATCAGGCCAATGATTGAGTACAATGCCCCATTTGGGATGTATCTCACCCGACACCTGCAGCAGTTGGAAAGACCCCAAAGTTCCTCACCAAGAGGATAAAGGGTCATAAACATATGTCATATGCTGCCCGACTGAAAAACTCCAGCTCTATTCAGTCGCATACCGCCTACTCAGAGGTGATCTGTGCCTGACGTATAAGGCCATGTCCAATCCTGAATTAATGGACATGCTCCACCTCAGAAAATCCAAATCCATCAGAGCCACGAGAACAAGTGACTTAAACCTCAACACAGAAATAAATAGAACGTGCTGGAGGGACAGATTCATAACCCAGAGGCTCCCTACACTCTGGAACAGAATCCCAGTCCATGTTAGGCAGAGCCCCTCACTGACTCTATTCAAGAGAAATCTCGACGAGTGGATGGGAGATCGTAGGTTTACCCCGGGGGTCATCTCTTTGTCACTACTAGACAGAGGCATAGTAAACTAAACCTTAAAAGGGCGTAGTATTCTCATCCTAAGGGGTGGTGTAGGCCACATACACTCTGGCTAGGCTTATAAATGCCCTAGGGCAGATAGCCTAGTACGAACCTATGAACCTATGAACCTATGAGCAGTACATTGGTACACTGTAGTACAGTCACCGCCTGCATCAGAACCATATTAGCCTGTCCCTGCATCAATGTTATGGATGACAGGGATGTGGCACAGGTATCATCATATGCACAGGGTGTGTTGTTGGTTTGACCATGAAAAAACAAAGCCAGCACCCAACTCTGGTGGCATAATCAATGTTTAATACATAACAAAAGTATCCCAGTACACCAGCATGGTTGTACCGGTTTCGGCCAAAGCCTTATTCAGCAACCAAACTTGATGAAAACAACAAAAAGGAGCAGATAACATCCTATCTCACTTTTATAATGTGGACTTGAACCGCCCTCTAGTGTGCAAATAGTTAATAAAAAATTCACAATATTCATACTGCAAACCCAATTGCCTAAATACAACCCAAATACATTGTGGATGCAAATACCAAGTTCGAATAAGGATGTTTCAAAATTGATCATTCAGCCTAGGGGAAAAAAGAGCCCCCAATTTAATAATCCACATTTTTCTTTATTGGTCAGAATTTCATGTAATATATGGACTTCTTTATTCTTAAACCTAATATGGTCAATGACCATAAAACTAAAAATTCCCGTTGGATGTTTAGAAATATGTTTATAAAGAGAACTGGAACCCTTCTTGTTCTTAATATCACTCAAGTGTTCCCCAATCCTTATCTTAAAAGGACGAGACGTCTGTCCAACATAAAATGCCCGGCAATTACACTGGGCTAAATATATAACCCAAGTGGTATTACAATTGGCAAAAAATGAAACATTGTATACCTGTGGACAATTATGTGAGGTAAAGCTCTGGGACTTAAGCACCCTAGGACAATAGGTGCAATGACCACATGAATAACAGCCCAATATTGAATGGCCAGACAGACTAGTTTGTATAGTTAACCATGAGCCCCTTTCATAAACTTTTTTGTAATGACTAAATAAGGATCCCAAAGACCATCCTTTCCAAAATGAATATAGACATCGATCCCCTATATAATTTTTCAGAACATCATCTGATCTCAAAAGATGCCAATGTCTACGAATAATATTCATAAAACTATTCGTATTTCTCCCATAAGTTGTAACTAATCTGAGTGTTTGTGATTTTTGGAAATCTCTAACCCGATATGACAATAACTCAGATCTGTCTTGTTGATTCGCAAAATGGCTGGCCCTAGTGATGTCACTCCCTTGATACCCCCTATTCTTAAACCTAGATATAAGATCACTTTTGTAAAGGTCATATGTGGAAGAACTAGAGCATATCCTTTTGATACGGAGAAATTGTGACTTTGGGATATTCTTGATGACATGTTGAGGGTGGAAGCTTGTAGCATGTAATAGGGTATTGAATTGTGGAAATTTTCTGAATACTTCACTCTCAAGAGTGTCCATATCCATTCGTTTAACTAAAACATCCAAAAAAGTTATATCAGATCTGGAATAAGTCAATTTGAACTCAATACCCCACATATTACAATTAAGATATTCCAAAAATTCCATAAGGAATTCTCCCTTTTACACCCTCCTTCTAGATCACTACATCTGATCGGAGGCCCCTTGTACATACACGTTTCTCTTTTATTACTCCTGCACTAGTTTCTTCCTCTGATCTCAGGCCCCTTGTACATAAACGTTTCTCTTTTATTTCTCCTGCACCATCTCTTCCTCTGATCTGAGGCCCCTTGTACATACACGTTTCTCTTTTATTACTCCTGCACTAGTTTCTTCCTCTGATCTGAGGTCCCTTGTACATACACGTTTCTCTTTTATTACTCCTGCACTAGTTTCTTCCTCAGATCTGAGGTCCCTTGTACATACACATTTCTCTTTTATTACTCCTGCACTAGTTTCTTCCTCTGATCGGAGGCCCCTTGTACATAAACATTTCTCTTTTATTTCTTCTGCACCATCTCTTCCTCTGATCTGAGGCCCCTTGTACATAAACGTTTCTCTTTTATTACTCCTGCATTAGTTTCTTCCTCAGATCTGAGGTCCCTTGTACATACACGTTTCTCTTTTATTACTCCTGCACTAGTTTCTTCCTCAGATCTGAGGCCCCTTGTACATACACATTTCTCTTTTATTACTCCTGCACTAGTTTCTTCCTCTGATCTGAGGCCCCCTTGTACATACACGTTTCTCTTTTATTACTCCTGCACTAGTTTCTTCCTCAGATCTGAGGCCCCTTGTACATACACGTTCCTCTTTTATTACTCCTGCACTAATTTCTTCCTCTGATCTGAGGCCCCTTGTACATAAACGTTTCTCTTTTATTTCTACTGCACATCTCTTCCTCTGATCTGAGGCCCCTTGTACATACACGTTTCTCTTTTATTACTCCTGCACTAGTTTCTTCCTCTGATCTGAGGTCCCTTGTACATACACGTTTCCCTTTTATTACTCCTGCACTAGTTTCTTCCTCAGATCTGAGGTCCCTTGTACATACACGTTTCTCTTTTATTACTCCTGCACTAGTTTCTTCCTCTGATCGGAGGCCCCTTGTACATAAACGTTTCTCTTTTATTTCTCCTGCACCATCTCTTCCTCTGATCTGAGGCCCCTTGTACATACACGTTTCTCTTTTATTACTCCTGCACTAGTTTCTTCCTCAGATCTGAGGCCCCTTGTACATACACGTTTCTCTTTTATTACTCCTGCACTAGTTTCTTCCTCAGATCTGAGGTCCCTTGTACATACACGTTTCTCTTTTATTTCTCCTGCACTAGTTTCTTCCTCAGATCTGAGGTCCCTTGTACATACATGTTTCTCTTTTATTACTCCTGCACTAGTTTCTTCCTCTAATCGGAGTCCCCTTGTACATAAACATTTCTCTTTTATTTCTCCTGCACCATCTCTTCCTCTGATCTGAGGCCCCTTGTACATACACGTTTCTATTTTATTACTACTGCACTAGTTTCTTCCTCAGATCTGAGGTCCCTTGTACATACACGTTTCTCTTTTACTACTCCTGCACTAGTTTCTTCCTCAGATCTGAGGCCCCTTGTACATACACGTTTCTCTTTTATTACTCCTGCACTAGTTTCTTCCTCAGATCTGAGGCCCCTTGTACATACACGTTTCACTTTTATTACTCCTGCACTAGTTTCTTCCTCTGATCTGAGGCCCCTTGTACATACACATTTCTCTTTTATTACTCCTGCACTAGTTTCTTCCTCTGATCGGAGGCCCCTTGTACATACACGTTTCTCTTTTATTTCTCCTGCACTAGTTTCTTCCTCTGATCTGAGGCCCCTTGTACATACACGTTTCTCTTTTATTACTCCTGCACTAGTTTCTTCCTCTGATCTGAGGCCCCTTGTACATACACGTTTCTCTTTTATTACTCCTGCACTAGTTTCTTCCTCAGATCTGAGGCCCCTTGTACATACACGTTTCTCTTTTATTACTCCAGCACTAGTTTCTTCCTCTGATCTGAGGCCCCTTGTACATACACGTTTCTCTTTTATTACTCCTGCACTAGTTTCTTCCTCAGATCTGAGGTCCCTTGTACATACACGTTTCTCTTTTATTTCTCCTGCACTAGTTTCTTCCTCAGATCTGAGGTCCCTTGTACATACATGTTTCTCTTTTATTACTCCTGCACTAGTTTCTTCCTCTAATCGGAGTCCCCTTGTACATAAACATTTCTCTTTTATTTCTCCTGCACCATCTCTTCCTCTGATCTGAGGCCCCTTGTACATACGCTTTCTATTTATTACTACTGCACTAGTTTCTTCCTCAGATCTGAGGTCCCTTGTACATACACGTTTCTCTTTTACTACTCCTGCACTAGTTTCTTCCTCAGATCTGAGGCCCCTTGTACATACACGTTTCTCTTTTATTACTCCTGCACTAGTTTCTTCCTCAGATCTGAGGCCCCTTGTACATACACGTTTCACTTTTATTACTCCTGCACTAGTTTCTTCCTCTGATCTGAGGCCCCTTGTACATACACATTTCTCTTTTATTACTCCTGCACTAGTTTCTTCCTCTGATCGGAGGCCCCTTGTACATACACGTTTCTCTTTTATTTCTCCTGCACTAGTTTCTTCCTCTGATCTGAGGCCCTTGTACATACACGTTTCTCTTTTATTACTCCTGCACTAGTTTCTTCCTCTGATCTGAGGCCCCTTGTACATACACGTTTCTTTTATTACTCCTGCACTAGTTTCTTCCTCAGATCTGAGGCCCCTTGTACATACACGTTTCTCTTTTATTACTCCAGCACTAGTTTCTTCCTCTGATCTGAGGCCCCTTGTACATACGTTTCTCTTTTATTACTCCTGCACTAGTTTCTTCCTCTGATCTGAGGCCCCTTGTACATACACGTTTCTCTTTTATTACTCCTGCACTAGTTTCTTCCTCAGATCTGAGGCCCCTTGTACATACACGTTTCTCTTTTATTACTCCTGCACTAGTTTCTTCCTCTGATCTGAGGCCCCTTGTACATACACGTTTCTCTTTTATTACTCCTGCACTAGTTTCTTCCTCAGATCTGAGGTCCCTTGTACATACACGTTTCTCTTTTAATTCTCCTGCACTAGTTTCTTCCTCAGATCTAAGGTCCCTTGTACATACACGTTTCTCTTTTATTACTCCTGCACTAGTTTCTTCCTCTGATCGGAGGCCTCTTGTACATACACGTTTCTCTTTTTTTTCTCCTGCACTAGTTTCTTCCTCTGATCTGAGGCCCCTTGTACATACACGTTTCTCTTTTATTACTCCTGCACTAGTTTCTTCCTCTGATCGGAGGCCCTTTGTACATACACGTTTCTCTTTTATTTCTCCTGCACTAGTTTCTTCCTCAGATCTGAGGTCCCTTGTACATACACGTTTCTCTTTTATTACTCCTGCACTAGTTTCTTCCTCTGATCTGAGGCCCCTTGTACATACACGTTTCTCTTTTATTACTCCTGCACTAGTTTCTTCCTCTAATCTGAGGCCCCTTGTACATACACGTTTCTCTTTTATTACTCCTGCACTAGTTTCTTCCTCTGATCTGAGGCCCCTTGTACATACACGTTTCTCTTTTATTACTCCTGCACTAGTTTCTTCCTCAGATCTGAGGCCCCTTGTACATACACGTTTCTCTTTTATTACTCCTGCACTAGTTTCTTCCTCAGATCTGAGGTCCCTTGTACATACACGTTTCTCTTTTATTACTCCTGCACTAGTTTCTTCCTCTGATCTGAGGCCCCTTGTACATACACGTTTCTCTTTTATTACTCCTGCACTAGTTTCTTCCTCTGATCTGAGGCCCCTTGTACATACACGTTTCTCTTTTACCTGCACTAGTTTCTTCCTCTGATCTGAGGCCCCTTGTACATACACGTTTCTCTTTTATTACTCCTGCACTAGTTTCTTCCTCTGATCTGAGGCCCCTTGTACATACACGTTTCTCTTTCATTACTCCTGCACTAGTTTCTTCCTCAGATCTGAGGCCCCTTGTACATACACGTTTCTCTTTTATTACTCCCTGCACTAGTTTCTCCCTCAGATCTGAGGCCCCTTGTACATACACGTTTCTCATTTATTACTCCTGCACTAGTTTCTTCCTCAGATCTGAGGCCCCTTGTACATACACGTTTCTCTTTTATTACTCCTGCACTAGTTTCTTCCTCTGATCTGAGGTCCCTTGTACATACACGTTTCTCTTTTATTACTCCTGCACTAGTTTCTTCCTCTGATCTGAGGTCCCTTGTACATACACGTTTCTCTTTTATTACTCCTGCACTAGTTTCTTCCTCGGATCTGAGGCCCCTTGTACATACACGTTTCTCTTTTATTACTCCTGCACTAGTTTCTTCCTCGGATCTGAGGCCCCTTGTACATACACGTTTCTCTTTTATTACTCCTGCACTAGTTTCTTCCTCAGATCTGAGGCCCCTTGTACATACACGTTTCTCTTTTATTACTCCTGCACTAGTTTCTTCCTCAGATCTGAGGCCCCTTGTACATACACATTTCTCTTTTATTACTCCTGCACTAGTTTCTTCCTCTGATCGGAGGCCCCTTGTACATACATGTTTCTCTTTTTTTTTTTCCTGCACTAGTTTCTTCCTCTGATCTGAGGCCCCTTGTACATACACGTTTCTCTTTTATTACTCCTGCACTAGTTTCTTCCTCTGATCGGAGGCCCCTTGTACATACACGTTTCTCTTTTATTACTCCTGCACTAGTTTCTTCCTCTGATCTGAGGCCCCTTGTACATACACGTTTCTCTTTTATTACTCCTGCACTAGTTTCTTTCTCAGATCTGAGGCCCTTTTACATACACGTTTCTCTTTTATTACTCCTGCACTAGTTTCTTCCTCAGATCTGAGGTCCCTTGTACATACACGTTTCTCTTTTATTACTCCTGCACTAGTTTCTTCCTCTGATCTGAGGCACTTTGTACATACACGTTTCTCTTTTATTACTCCTGCACTAGTTTCTTCCTCTGATCTGAGGCCCCTTGTACATACACGTTTCTCTTTTATTACTCCTGCACTAGTTTCTTCCTCTGATCTGAGGCCCCTTGTACATACACGTTTCTCTTTTATTACTCCTGCACTAGTTTCTTCCTCTGATCTGAGGCCCCTTGTACATACGTTTCTCTTTATTACTCCTGCACTAGTTTCTTCCTCTGATCTGAGGCCCCTTGTACATACACGTTTCTCTTTTATTACTCCTGCACTAGTTTCTTCCTCTGATCTGAGGCCCCTTGTACATACACGTATCTCTTTTATTACTCCTGCACTAGTTTCTTCCTCTGATCTGAGGCCCCTTGTACATACACGTTTCTCTTTTATTACTCCCTGCACTAGTTTCTTCCTCAGATCTGAGGCCCCTTGTACATACACGTTTCTCTTTTATTACTCCTGCACTAGTTTCTTCCTCAGATCTGAGGCCCCTTGTACATACACGTTTCTCTTTTATTACTCCTGCACTAGTTTCTTCCTCTGATCTGAGGTCCCTTGTACATACACGTTTCTCTTTTATTACTCCTGCACTAGTTTCTTCCTCTGATCTGAGGTCCCTTGTACATACACGTTTCTCTTTTATTACTCCTGCACTAGTTTCTTCCTCTGATCTGAGGCCCCTTGTACATACACGTTTCTTTTATTACTCCTGCACTAGTTTCTTCCTCAGATCTGAGGCCCCTTGTACATACACGTTTCTCTTTTATTACTCCTGCACTAGTTTCTTCCTCTGATCTGAGGCCCCTTGTACATACACGTTTCTCTTTTATTACTCCTGCACTAGTTTCTTCCTCAGATCTGAGGCCCCTTGTACATACACGTTTCTCTTTTATTACTCCTGCACTAGTTTCTTCCTCAGATCTGAGGTCCCTTGTACATACACGTTTCTCTTTTATTACTCCTGCACTAGTTTCTTCCTCTGATCTGAGGCCCCTTGTACATACACGTTTCTATTTTATTACTCCTGCACTAGTTTCTTCCTCAGATCTGAGGTCCCTTGTACATACACGTTTCTCTTTTATTACTCCTGCACTAGTTTCTTCCTCTGATCTGAGGCCCCTTGTACATATACATTTCTCTTTTATTACTCCTGCACTAGTTTCTTCCTCTGATCTGAGGTCCCTTGTACATACACGTTTCTCTTTTATTACTCCTGCACTAGTTTCGTCCTCAGATCTGAGGCCCCTTGTACATACACGTTTCTCTTTTATTACTCCTGCACTAGTTTCTTCCTCTGATCTGAGGCCCCTTGTACATAAACGTTTCTCTTTTGTTACTCCTGCACTAGTTTCTTCCTCTGGTCTGAGGCCCCTTGTACATACACGTTTCTCTTTTATTACTCCTGCACTAGTTTCTTCCTCTGATCTGAGGCCCCTTGTACATACACGTTTCTCTTTTATTACTCCTGCACTAGTTTCTTCCTCTGATCTGAGGTCCCTTGTACATACACGTTTCTCTTTTTTTACTCATGCACTAGTTTCTTCCTCTGATCTGAGGCCCCTTGTACATACACGTTTCTCTTTTATTACTTCTGCACTAGTTTCTTCCTCTGATCTGAGGCCCCTTGTACATACACGTTTCTCCTTTATTTCTCCTGCACTAGTTTCTTCCTCTGATCTGAGGCCCCTTGTACATAAACGTTTCTCTTTTATTTCTCCTGCACTAGTTTCTTCCTCTAATCTGAGGCCCCTTGTACATACGTGTTTCTCTTTTATTTTACTTCTGTACCATCTCTTCCTCAGATCTGAGGTCCCTTGTACATACACGTTTCTCTTTTATTACTCCTGCACTAGTTTCTTCCTCTGATCTGAGGGCCCTTGTACATACACGTTTCTCTTTTATTACTCCTGCACTAGTTTCTTCCTCTTATCGGAGGCCCCTTGTACATACACATTTCTCTTTTATTACTCCTGCACTAGTTTCTTCCTCAGATCTGAGGTCCCTTGTACATACACGTTTCTCTTTTATTACTCCTGCACTAGTTTCTTCCTCTGATCTGAGGCCCCTTGTGCATACACGTTTCTCTTTTATTACTCCTGCACTAGTTTCTTCCTCAGATCTGAGGTCCCTTGTACATACACGTTTTTCTTTTATTACTCCTGCACTAGTTTCTTCCTCAGATCTGAGGCCCCTTGTACATACACGTTTCTCTTTTATTACTCCTGCACTAGTTTCTTCCTCTGATCTGAGGTCCCTTGTACATACACGTTTCTCTTATATTACTCCTGCACTAGTTTCTTCCTCTGATCTGAGGTCCCTTGTACATACACATTTCTCTTTTATTTCTCCTGCACTAGTTTCTTCCTCAGATCTGAGGCCCCCTGCACTTACACAATTTCTCCTTCTTGCCTCTAGTCTAATAATGCCATATTA
>NC_056726.1:1169021697-1169069197 GCF_019279795.1 Protopterus annectens
CCAGTCTGTCATTACTATTGCACAACTTGAAGGCCCTGGCCTGGACATGCTTTTGGATTACTGTATAAAATGATCTGCTTGAGACTTGCATTAATCAGTTAGTATTTATTTCAAAGTCTAAACAACTATATAACATGGCATATACAACTGTAATAGTACACAAATAAAACTATCTTATGTATGTAAACCTGTGTGTGGTGTCATATCCTTTGACTTCTCTGTGGGTATATCAGAAGCCATACGTCCTTTTCTAACTTCAAACATGACCTGGTACTGTATCTCCTTAACCCTATATATACCTGTAACCACCCTACTTAACGCCTCCCTCTCCCTATTCCCACTTTACCACTACGTCTGATCTATAAGACCTTTTCTATTTCTATAACTTACTATATCTATTTGCTCTCCCTTTTACACCCTCCTTCTAGATCACTACATCTGATCGGAGGCCCCTTGTACATACACGTTTCTCTTTTATTTCTCCTGCACTAGTTTCTTCCTCTGATCTGAGGCCCCTTGTACATACACGTTTCTCTTTTATTACTCCTGCACTAGTTTCTTCCTCTGATCTGAGGCCCCTTGTACATACACGTTTCTCTTTTATTACTCCTGCACTAGTTTCTTCCTCTGATCTGAGGTCCCTTGTACATACACGTTTCTCTTTTATTACTCCTGCACTAGTTTCTTCCTCTGATCTGAGGCCCCTTGTAAATACACGTTTCTCTTTTATTACTTCTGCACTAGTTTCTTCCTCGGATCTGAGGCCCCTTGTACATACACGTTTCTCTTTTATTACTCCTGCACTAGTTTCTTCCTCTGATCTGAGGTCCCTTGTACATACACGTTTCTCTTTTATTACTCCTGCACTAGTTTCTTCCTCTGATCTGCGGCCCCTTGTACATACACGTTTCTCTTTTATTACTCCTGCACTAGTTTCTTCCTCTGATCTGAGGTCCCTTGTACATACACGTTTCTCTTTTATTTCTCCTGCACTAGTGTCTTCCTCAGATCTGAGGCCCCTTGTACATACATGTTTCTCTTTTATTACTCCTGCACTAGTTTCTTCCTCTGATCTGAGGCCCCTTGTACATACACGTTTCTCTTTTATTACTCCTGCACTAGTTTCTTCCTCTGATCTGAGGTCCCTTGTACATACACGTTTCTCTTTTTTTACTCCTGCACTAGTTTCTTCCTCAGATCTGAGGCCCCTTGTACATACACGTTTCTCTTTTTGTTTTTCTCCTGCACTAGTTTCTTCCTCGGATCTGAGGCCCCTTGTACATACACGTTTCTCTTTTATTACTCCTGCACTAGTTTCTTCCTCTGATCTGAGGCCCCTTGTACATAAACGTTTCTCTTTTATTACTCCTGCACTAGTTTCTTCCTCTGATCTGAGGCCCCTTGTACATACACGTTTCTCTTTTATTACTCCTGCACTAGTTTCTTCCTCTGATCTTAGGCCCCTTGTACATACACGTTTCTCTTTTATTACTCCTGCACTAGTTTCTTCCTCTGATCTGAGGCCCCTTGTACATACACGTTTCTCTTTTATTACTCCTGCACTAGTTTCTTCCTCAGATCTGAGGCCCCTTGTACATACACGTTTCTCTTTTATTACTCCTGCACTAGTTTCTTCCTCAGATCTGAGGTCCCTTGTACATACACGTTTCTCTTTTATTACTCCTGCACTAGTTTCTTCCTCAGATCTGAGGTCCCTTGTACATACACGTTTCTCTTTTATTACTCCTGCACTAGTTTCTTCCTCTGATCTTAGGCCCCTTGTACATACACATTTCTCTTTTATTACTCCTGCACTAGTTTCTTCCTCAGATCTGAGGTCCCTTGTACATACACGTTTCTCTTTTATTACTCCTGCACTAGTTTCTTCCTCTGATCTGAGGCCCCTTGTACATACACGTTTCTCTTTTATTACTCCTGCACTAGTTTCTTCCTCTGATCTGAGGCCCCTTGTACATAAACGTTTCTCTTTTATTACTCCTGCACTAGTTTCTTCCTCTGATCTGAGGTCCCTTGTACATACACGTTTCTCTTTTATTTCTCCTGCACTAATTTCTTCCTCAGATCTGAGGCCCCCTGCACTTACACAATTTCTCCTTCTTGCCTCTAATCTAATAATGCCATATTATTTTCAAATGATTACCTATAACCTTAATTCCCTTACTGCATTCCTCTTGATTTATTATCGTTGTTTTTCCTTTTACACCCTTATTATTATATTTTTGTATATAGCTATGTTTAATTTCATTGAGTACATTATTTTTTTCTTATCCATTGTATTCATGACATTGTTTTTGCTCTGTATTATTGTAAACTTGTCTCTACTTGTATGTATGTTTGGGGCTTATCCTTCAGGTCTCCACTGAAAAAGGGTAAATTCTTACCCAGCTGGACTAACCCGATTAACAAATGCAAAATAAATACATAAATATATGTTTCAGGCAACAATTGTCTTTTGTATGGGTGACTCATACACTGTCCATTTAATAAGGTGGCAGCTATAGGAATACTGGCTGTTCAGTATGCTGTGCACCCTTTAAATATGTATCTTCCCATACATATCTGTGTGTGTGTATGCGTAGTTACATATATATATACATATATATGTGTATATATTAAAAACTAAATCGCAGTAGCTGGTAGAGGCAAATAATGAAGAAAAATCAAGCTCTCAGGTATAAAAAGTTCAGCAATTTATTATCACACAGACACGCTCTTTCACGGTTCCAAAAGACTGCTTCCTCAGACAATTTCAAATATCAAAGAGAATCTATTTAAACATTAAAAGACACATCACATGACATTCACTATTAAATATTTTTAAAGTGACCTATCCATTATAAGACACTCTCTCATAGATATGCAGCAATACATTCAACAATACATATGTAAGATGAAAAATGGTAAAAAATAAATATTAATAAATAATAAATACTGAAAGTTATTAAAATTCACTAATAATTAGTGATATTACTAGCTTTCATCTCATGTAGAAATACAAATACAATATCGAAATACAATAGCAACATAATACATGAAATGGCATCACAAATATGGCAGTCATGAAGCACACAAACCCTTTAGCAACCATAGTAGCCGATGGAATGTAGAAAAAAACAATATTAAGATGCCTAGTGCTTCAGTGCTTCAGTTGTCTAGACCTCAGCACAGGTTTATGTATATCTGACATAGCTTGCTAGTAAATCACTTTGGCTATGATGTGCAGGGTCCTGGGTTCGACCCTTACAGAAGCTGTTTATTTTGTTGCTGGGCAAAACAATGGCTGTTGGATACAGAGTGATTAAGGCACTTTTAAGCAGTTGTAAGCAGGTTTGCGTGGGTTTGTGCGGTAAGCATTGCTAACTTCCGGTTACAGTTTCTTATACTGATTTAGCTTCTCAATTGCTTAACCTGTGTAGGCATTGCTTACTCCCACACAAACAAGCTTAAACCCACTTACTGCTGCTTAAAAGTGCTTACTCCCACTTACCCCCTTGCTAATTTCTTTAAAAGAAATGAAAATGGGTAGATAGGAAAGTGGTGAAAAAGGGGCACAAAGAGGGAAAGACAGTAGAGAAAATACCTAGGGATGTGCAGGATGGGTGGAGGGAAGGTCCATAGCTGCCCATTTCTTCTACAGCAACAGCTGTGCATATGTACTGAATTTGGAAGCAGATTTGGACATTCATACTCCTGAGAGAGGGGTGAGAACAACAATAATATGTTGTGAAGCCAACTAGACCAGATTACACGTGTCCACTTGACACGTGCAAAACAGACAGCTATGTATGAGGCCAGATTTTTGGGGGGGAACTGATTGCCTTTTTTTTCAGGTGAGAGTGGGATGTTGGAGAGAGATTGCAGGTATATTTGGGAAGGTAGGTTGGATAGGATAACAGACAAGACAGCATACAGGGGCTGTATATGACACATGTGTGGGGTAAACACCTTGGATGTGGAGGGGTGTTTGGAAGTCGGAAGCCCATGAGCTCCCTAGTAGATACAGTGGGACTGAGGTCCTCACCCATTGGCAGTCACCACTGCAGCTTCACGACCCCAAAGGTGGCTGTACTGGGGGCTGAGTACAAGGGTCAGGCCAACCCTCTAGCTGCACCATGGGGCTCTCAAGCTGATGTAGCAGATCTCCAAACCCTGGTGACAAGTGAGAGTGTCCTGTCCGCTCCTGCTCCCAGGGTGGCAAGCCCCATCCCCTGAGGCAGTTCCACCTAAAGGTGGTGCAGAACCAATGAACGAGGAGGTCCTGGGGTGGGCCCCAGATGCGCTGGTGCCCAGTGCCATGGCCAGATGAGGTGGGAGTGGTTGGTTTGCTGGGACCGGCCTTCCAAACGTACTATGGTGTTTCAGTTTTACAACATATGTGGGTTAGTAATAGTCAACACATTCCAGGATTAGGCATAACAGCATGCATAGATATTCCCAATAACCCAAAACACCAGGTATGGAACAGTTGCATAGCAAACAGAACACATGCATATATGGAACCACAGTGGCCATTACAAAAGCATGCAGGTACATTGATGGAAGCATGCCACCAATGCGGGAGTATTTCAACATGTCACATGCATAGAAACAAATTGAAATATTTATCAAACAATAGGACATATGTCCCAACAGTTGATTTAATGGAGCACATGCCGATTGAGTTGTGTATTTAGTTTATTGTTGCAGATATGGTGGGGGGAGAGAAAGATGTCAATTAACAACTAGTATATTCCTGTAGTACTCATTACTTTCCTAGTCAGTGCTGTGATCTGTACCTTACAGGTATTAGTACACTACCCTATGGCCTTAGTTTGGACAGTGGTATGGATGTAGACAACTATATACTATATACAACTATATATAACTTATATGCATGAACTGAGTTTTACCTGCAGTATACACCTCTTACCTGGTATGCCTGACTGTTTTTGCACATATTCCCAGATTCCAGGTTGATGTTATGCACATACCTGTCCATTTCTTATTGCACACACTCTGGGCATGTCTTGACCACATGCAAGTGAAACCGGGACATATTTTGACTACTGCCCTCATAAACCTTTGGTGAGTTGTACAATGACAGGTTTGTTTTCATTGACATTTTCCAAATCAGTACAGGCCTGACAGTCAGTTTAATGACATTAAATGCTGCCTACATGTCAGAGATTAGCACGCTGATATGCCAGGAGGACAGGGTAACAGCCAGCAGATATGGGCCGATTAACTGGACATTCTAGACAATTCTGTACACTTGTGGGGTATGACTCTGCATACAGCTTACTACTACTCCCAGGATTTGAACCTTCGCTGTGTTTACTCAAAATAAAACAGTGTCCATCACAGTTGAGTGTGCCATATAGATATTTATGGGTATCTCTTCTCTGATTTCTGTCTATAAGTCTCCCGTGGTTTTACAATCTGATCTTGTAATTACAACACTCTTATACAGGGTTTCCTAGACAGTTTTATTATGTAGAACAGTGTGGATGACAGTGATGAGTAATACCTTATTATTCAGAGCAACTGCAACACTAACAATACCATACAATACCAGAGTAAACAGTACCAGTCCAGGATTTCAATCATTTATTTTTTTTTCAGGTGAGAGTGGGATGTTGGGGAGGGATTTTTGGTATATTTGGGGAGATAGGTTGGGTAGGATAACAGACAAGACAGACAAGACAGCATACAGGGGTGGTATATGACACGTGGGGGTAAAGACCTTAGACGGGAAGGGGTGTTTGGAAGTCAGAAGCCCATAAGCCCCCTAGTTGAAACAGTGGGACTGAGGTCCCCACCCACCCACCTATGGGCAATTACCACTGCACCTTCACGGCCTCGAAGGTGGCCGTGCTAGGGGCTGAGTAGAAGGGCCAGGCCAAACCTCTAGTTGTGCCATGTGGCCCTCAAGCTGGCGTAGCAGATCTACAAACTCCCTGTGGAGCTCGCTATGCACCATTTTCTGGACCTGGTGACAGGTGACAGTATCCTGTCCACTCCTGCTCCCAGGGGGGTGTGAGCCCCATCTCCTGAGGCAGTTCCACCCAAAGGTGGTGCAGGACCAGTGGATGAGGAGGTCCCAGGGTTGACCCCAGATGTGCTGGTGCCTGGTGCTATGGCCAGATGAGGTGGGAGAGGTGGGTCCGATGGGACTGGCCTTCCCAAGCATGCTATGGTGTTTCAATTTTACAACATATATGGGTTAGTGATAGTCAACACATTCCAGGATTAGGTATAACAGCATGCATAGATATTCCCATTAACTCAAAACACCAGATATGGAACAGTTGCATAGCAAACAGAACACATGCATATATGGAACCACAGTGGCCATTACAAAAGCATGCAGGTACATTGATGGCAGCATGCCACCAATGTGGGAGTATTTCAACATGGCACATGCATAGAAACAAATTTAAATATTTATCAAACAATAGGACATATGTCCCAACAGTAGATTTAATGGAGCACATACCGACTGAGTTGTGTATTTAGGTTATTGTTGCAAATATGGTGGGGGAATGTCAATTAACAACTAGTATATTCCTGTAGTTCTCATTACTTTTCTAGTCAGTGCTGTGATCTGTACATTACAGGTATTAGTGCACTACCCTATGGCCTTAGTTTGGACAGTGGAATGGATGTGGACAACTATATACATGAACTGAGTTTTACCTGCAGTATACACCTCTTACCTGGTATACCTGTGGAGGTATTGTTTGTTAACACTACCTGACAGTTTCTACACATATTCCCAAATTCCAGGTTGATGTTATGCACATACCTGTCCATCTCTTATTGCACACACTCTGGGCATGTCTTGATCACATGCAGGTGAAACTGGGACATATTTTGACTATTGCCCTCATAAACCTTTGGTGAATTTGTTTTCTTTGGCATTTTCCAAATATGTATAGGCCTGACAGTCAGTTATATAACATTAAATGCTGCCTACATGTCAGAGATTAGCACACTGATATGCCAGGGTGACATGGTAACAGCCAGCAGATATGGGCCAATTAACTGGACATTCTGGACAATTCTGTACACTTGTGGGGTAAGATTCTGCATACAGATTACTATCACTGCCCGGATTCGAACCATGGCTGTGTCTGCTAAAAATAAAACAGTGTCCATCACAGGTGAGTGTGCTATGCAGATATTTCTGTGTATCTCTTTTCTGATTTCTGTCTATAAGTCTCCCGTGGTTTTACAATCTGACCTTGTAATTACAACACTCTTATACAGGGTTTTCTAGACAGTTTTATTATGTAGCACAGTGTGGATGACAGTGATGAGTACTACCTTATTATTCAGAGCAACTGCAACACTAACAATGCCATACAATACCAGAGTAAACAGTACTAGTCCAGGATTTCAATTTTTTATTTCTAGGCACAAGTTTTGTATCTGGTAGACTTGTGGGGGCAATGTTTGTTAGCACTACATGAATGTTGCCACACATATTACCAGATTCCACATTAGTATTATGCACATATGTCTCACTCTGTTACTGCACACACTCTGGTTATAGCTTCACAACATGGGGATGGAGATGGGACATACTTGGCTTATTACTCTCATAACATTTTGGGGAGTTGCTAGAGTGACAGGTTTGTTCTTATATATGTCTGACAATCAGTTGCATGTCATTATTTGCTGCCTAAACATCTGGGTTCATCCCACTGATTTGCCAGGGGGACAGGGTGACAGGCAGTGGATATGGGCCAATTAACTGGACATTCTGTACATACCTGTACAGTTGTGGGGTATGATTCTGCATTCAGTTTACTACCACTCCCAGGATTCGAACCATGGCTGTGTGTGCTAAAAATACAGCAGCTCACGTCTCACTTGAATGTGCTTTTTGGTTTATGTTGTCTATCTTTTTACTGTTTTCTGTCTAAGTCTCTCTCACTTGTACAGTATGACCTCTTGTGATTACAACAGTCATGTACAGACATTCCTACACATTTTATTTATGTAGCACAGTGTGGGTAACAGTGCTTAATGCAACAGTAGTATTAAGAGATTGCAACTCTGCATTACTATATGATACCAGAGTAAACACATGCAGTCTAGCAGTTAGAACTTTATTGTCAGGCTGTTAACTTTTTATTTACATATAAAATATATGAGACTCTTCCTGCCATATTCTCTGGTGTATTCAGTACATGTCTTAAACAATACAGGTTTTATACTGGCAATTAACTTACTACTACTTTTAGATTTATTTCTTATGACAGTACATGCAAGAGTATTACTAACCTGCCTCGCAACACAATCTCTGCAATCTACAGGCATGGGCTTCCCAGTTCGCAGCCTGCTCATCTGACACTGTCAAAGACATAAGAGGAATATTTAGCCATACCTATCCATAATATACATGAGCTGGCAATTATTAAACAGGTAGTGGACTGATACCTACACACAGCTGGGACATCCCCCATCCTCCTAGCCTCTTGGATCCACTGATCCAAGAGCTCCCTCTTTCTCCGCTTCAGGTCAGCATAGTGATGCCTGACCTGCTCACCAGTTCGAGGTATGCCAGTGGCACTGGTAAGGTCACGGGTGAGATGGTCCCAGGCTTCTGCTTTTTTTGGGAGCTCTGGTACTGGCCCTGCAGCAGTGTCTGGTCATGGTCTTTCACAAGGAGTCTTGCCATGACTTTGGGCTCCTGGATGCTCCAGCGTTGCACCCGAAAGTGCACTCCCTCTCCCATACTAGTCATAGTGCCTACAGGAGGAAGCTGTAACCAGTTATGAGATGTATTCCCACCTGTTGGGTTTAAATAGGGGTGATTTCCCGAACTTTGCCATGATTGGATGGTTTTGAAAATGCTAAGCTATGGGCAAACCTGCTTACCTAAGGTTGACATTGCTTAAAGGGGTATACCAATGGGCAAACTGATTTAGCTGGCCTATACATTGCTTACACCTAGTAAACAGGGCTGTGCAAAGCTTAGCATTGCTTAAATTTTAATTTGAATACTATTTGCTGTTTGGCCTTGATTTATTATTCATTACATGTTATATATGTGTTTGGTATCCATGATTCATGTGTACATACACTGTATGGGGTTCTTGTGTTTATCAGGGGATTTCAAAACTTTATCACACTGACACCTCACATCTGGACTTAATGCAGTGCTCCAGTTCACATATTTATGTTATGTAGTAAGTTATACAACATAAAACATTCCTTTCACATGTTAAGTTTAATATTCCTATGGTGAGGATCTGTTTGGTGATACCTCAATTTTTTGTACTACAATGATGGCTTAGTGGTTAACTACTGTGACTATCATGTATAGGGTCCTAAGTTCAAGACCTACAATTACTGCTTATTTTGTTTTTGGCCAGAACAGCGGCTGTTGCATACAGAGTGATTAAGCCACTTTTAAGCAATTGTAAGCGGGTTTGCGTGAAGGTAAGTAAAGCTAACTTCCAGTTAAATATGCTTATAAAGAGTTAGCTTCAATATTGCTTAACCTGTGTGTGCATTGCTTATCCCTGTGCAAACGGGCTTAAACCCACTTAGTACTGCTTAAATATGCTTACTCCCACTTACTACTGCTTAATAGTGCTTACTCCTGCTTACCCCCGCACTAATTTAGACAGAAATGTAAAATGGTTCCTGGGAAGGTGGTGAATTTGGACACTCTATGGATTTATCATTCATTACACATTATACCTTCGATTTGTATCCCTGATTCATGTGTACATATACTGTATGGGGGACTTTTATCTGTGGATTTTACAACATTATTACAATGGCACCTCACATCTGCATTTAATGCAGTACTCCAGTTCACAAATATCTGTTATTTAGTAGGTTATGCAACAAAAAGATATTGTTCATAAAGTGATTTGACATGAAAAATGGAATGTACTGGAGTGACACTCAAACCGGGAATGACTGCTCGTAAGGCAAATGCTCTGCCCACTACACTCTTGCAGTACTGCTTCATTTGCATATATCTTGATATTTATCCTCTTGTGCCATTTAAGCTGCAGTATAAGTAGCTAAGCAATGGGAAAACCTGTGCATCTACGGTTAAATGTTATCTGTTTGATAAAAAAACTTAACTTGTTTATATTATTATATTTTAACTATTGCTCTTATAAACTTGGGGGGATGTTGCTGGGGGTATGCAACCACCTATGAGGGTTTCACTCATTATTATAGCTAAACTGCTGTTCTTGATTGCAGGGGCATGTATATTCTGAGAGCTCTGCTCTCAGACATGCCCCCCTGCACTTGTACATGCTCCGTGTTTGTTTAGGAGCTCAGGCAGCACGCCTTCATTTATATGCTTGGCACTGCCATGCTGCTCCTAAACGGTCACTTCTGTGCAGGACTAAGCTAGTCCTGCATGGAAGATTAGTGAATCCAGGGATCGTCTTTGACCAAGAAGGGCAATTGGAGGGGGAATAGGAAATTCATCCCTGGTTTGGCATATACTTCTCTAACGAACACAGGCAACCTGTAAATGGTTCTTCTTCCAGGCCCTAGTATCATCTCCCAAGCCCCTGCTTGCACTTATCAAGGGTATCAGAACTTGTCAGGGATTTGGGATGCATGCTAGGCTTAAAATGGCCCCTGTGGTCATTCGCCTAGTAAATATCTATGAACCTATGAATCTATAATCATAATGCTGTTTGAAAGCGGGAAAGTGAAAAGATTTTTAACATTTAATATATTATTGAACAACCTACTGATGATTCTAAATATGAATATTCTGATTGCATTTTCTTACCATCAAAAGGAAAATATGTTTTTTTTTTCAAACAAAAACATTCCCCAAGATTCAATAAAGCCGACACGGTGATTTTTCACCATGTTCACATTGCGGCGTTATGCACACATGGTCACAGGAAAATTTGAATTCAGTAAGAGCCATGTAGAGGTGGGCACACCCACAGAAACAACTGAAACACAGTGGCATGTTACTCAGCTACATAAGCAGCTGAATAGCATGCTAATTAACCCAGGAAATATGGTAGAGCAATTCAACAAGCTTTAAAGGTGCCATGTAGACTCCATGCTAATGTTCAGTCTGTATTCCAAAACATTTTGAATACAGCCACAGAAAGAAGTCTACACAGCATACCTCTCAACCTCTTAGAGCAAGAAATCAGGAAAAAGCCATAGGTAATGGGTGGACAGACACAAAAATAGGGATTATTTTTAAATATTGCTCTTATAAACTTAGAAAATTGATAAGAGTAACAGGTTTTGCATTAGCATGAATTTTCTGAAGGGTATGAAGTCTGAAATTCAAACATATGTCATGATTTTCTGACTTTAACCCTGTATGATTTGCTAGAAAACAACAGTTTTATGAGAAACAGATTAAAAATATGAAGCAGAATTCTGGGCATTCTGCAAAAATCTGTACAATTGAGATGTATGCTACATGGTTAGTGTAAAATATATGTGATTTGTACAGAACTGAACTTCATATGTGACAGCAGGCTGGATGCAATAAAAGGAGAGTACCAAAAGCAATCTTTGCACCAGAACAGAAATGCAGCTTTGTTCCCCCACCCCTCCAAATGAACAGTACACATTTTTAAGTAATGCAGACAGCTAAAGGTGTAAGTTTGGGAAATAAAAATAAATATAAAACACAAATAGACTTTTCATAGTTACATGTCAGCATATGCACTATGTAGTTAACAAAATGCAGGCATATGCATCTAAAAAGCAGTACTCCTCTGTGCTGATTTATCCCAAAGTAATATCCTCCCTTCTGTGTTCAGCATTCAGCTCGCCTTCAGTTTCCCTAGCTACACAGTTGCCAATGGTGTAGATTCAGAGCTGTCAGCACAGTGATGATGCAAATGAGTTCTGACCTTATAGAATTGCTGAATACCCAACAATTGGATTTGTGTAGGTATGTAAACATAGTGGAGGCACTCCCTCGGTGTTTGTGTTTATGGGATGGCAGCTGCGAATGCTTACATCAGGTGGTGTGTCAGGTTAGACTAGTAAAGTGTTAGATACAGGTCTTTCAGGTTGAAAATGCAAGTAAGCAGTGTACAACTCACAGGTTCTGTTTCATTAACATTTAAACTCCACTTCATTTGTTGGCAAATTGTATTTTCTCTGTCAGGTTTTTCATATTATTTAGTATAAAAGAAAAAAAAAAGAAAAAAAAAAGAAAAAAGGAGAAATAGTTTAAATGAGGAAAAGCAATGTATAACATACACAGTAGAAAATGTTAGTACACTTGAGGTATGTCTACATAGTTCTGTATTTCAACTCTCACCCCAATGCACCTTCAGAAAATAGGATTGGTGTCTTTTCCCTCTTTGTCACACAAACAGCAAACAACTGAAGTCATTATTCACACAACCAATTGCAACATAATGTACACTGATATCATACCATAAACTATTTCCACATTTATTATTATATTTGGATGCAGTGAACTTAGTGATCACATGGCTTGTTTTGATTATTGATTGCAAATATACAGCTCTGTCTTACATTTCTGTGTTCCGTGAGCATTCATCAGTTATCTGACCAGTACTCAAAGACATGTAGTCTGTAAGCCATGTTATATCATTGTCCTTAAAATGTGTGAAGATATTAACTGGCAATAATATGATATGCATTTAACAACAACTGCAGAGCAGACTGGATGGCACAAATAAGTATAGACTGCACTTTTGGGGGGAGCAAAGGTTAGTTACTGTTATGGCACATATAAGGCTACAACTGTTCTTTTGAGGGGGAAACAAATCTGAGTTACTGTTATGGCACATACAAGCATAGACTGTTCTTTTGGGGTAAGCAAAGGTGAGTTACTGTTATGGTACAAACAAGAATGGACTGTTCTTTTGGGGGGAGCAAAGGTGAGTTACTGTTATGGCACAAAGAAGAATGGACTGTTCTTTTTGGAGGGAGCAAAGGTGAGTTACTGTTATGGCACAAACAAGGATATGTTCACTTTGTTACTCTCCTTGTTTTGCATCATGTCTGTTATTTGATTTTGTAAGGGTTGTGAAGTCAGAAACTGCAATGTGTATCATTACTTTCTAACTTCTCTCATCAATAATTTTCCAGTACAAATCTATGGTGCTAAACTGACAGCATACAGTGATCAACAGTACTTTTTAGAGGTATGACTGTGTGAATCATTGATGCCTGAGGCCTAAAACTTACTAATGGATACATATAAGTCAAATAAGTCTCTGCTGTCACATGTTATGGTAATGTTTGTAAAACTTTCTCACCTTTTACTTGCTTACTGTAACTAGTGATGAAGTGCAAGAATATGCCATAATATTATTAAACAATACACTCCAGGTTCAGGACTTACCTTGTAAATGCAGCAGTTGCCACAGTGTTAGCCCAGGTCTGACTTTGTCTGATGCAAGCAGTACACAGCCAATACATGGGAGGCAAATGTTGTGTGAGTTGCCTGACATCAATGTTACTATATGTATTTGAGTAGGAGGTAGGTTTTAGGCCCTTATGTGGTGAGTAAATGCACTATGTGTTGTCTCTTAGCCAATGCAAGGGCATACTGAGCATGCCTATGTTTGCCTACATCCACAGCAGCTGGTGGTTTCCCCTCTTACTCCTCATCTGCCTGTGGCTGTAGTGACCTTGGCATTAGTAGTATGATGTCTGCTCCTTCCACTTACTGATCCTGCTGAAGCTGTTGCCTCAGGATTATGTTGTGTAGCACGACACATACTGTGAAGATGTTGGTACATGTTCATGGATTGTACTGCAGGGATCCCCCAGATGTACCTAGGCACCAGAACCATAAGTTCAGCAACCCAAACACACACACTCTATGGCATTTCTGGTTTGAGCGTGTGCCTCATTATAGCATTCTTACTTGGGTGTGTGTGCATTTTTGATGGATGTCATCACCACTGTTCCAGTGAATAGCCTGCATCCCCCCAGTAAATGACCTATTGGGATATCCCCCCAGCAAACATCTGATACAGTTGGGAGGTGTGCCAGATATGTCAGTTGTGGTAACTGCTATGGTTGCCAGCATACCCATTCAGGATTATTCCCTTTGCATTGCACACTACTTGGCAGTTGATAGAGTGATTGACCTTTCTGTTAATATACAGCCTAGCCTGTTCCCCAGGTGTTGTGCACCTTTATTTCTGCATGAGTGCAATCCATGGCACGCAGTACTTCAGGATAGTGTGCTATCTGGTAGAACAGTTGCATATTTCTGGCCTTCTCCTCAAAACTACAGGAAACTATATCTGCTCCATGACATGTTGTAACATAGCATCCAGGAATTGGTGGAGGATCCCAGAATGCTGATGCCAGTGATACACCCAGCATGTCCCCTGTCAGTCTCTGAAAGGTACCTGTAGCTAAGATTCTAAGCACTGTACAGACAATAGTTTCCACTGGGATGGGTTCCCCTCAGTTGGCTCTGGCTCTGAGTTGAGGGCGGCAGAGGTCACAGAGTTCCTGTCCACCCTGTAGTGCTCTACAGTTTCCACATCATGTAAGTTGTGATAAGTTAAACGTGGCCTGAAAACTCTGTCCTTATCAGCATAGACCTGTTGGCAGCAGCAGCACTTGCTTCATCCTTTAACACATACAAATGGATTAAAGCAACAGCAGCCCCTAACATTCTGTCTGTGAAGACTTTCCATCTCATTCTTCCAAAAGTTTTGAAATCTACAAGAAAACCAAAATGAAGTCTACATGGTTGCTTTATAGCTGGTTGAATAGCTCCACCAGATTGATCGATTAGCATGCAGTTCAGCTGCTTATGCTGTAATTAGCATCCCTGATACACAGATAAAGACAGATGCAACCCATTAATAATCTGCACCATTATAAAAGGCAAATGTGTAGCTAGCCAAACTGATGTTGAGGAGAGCTGTATATGTTTGCAAGACTGCAAAAATGCTTTTTCCCTAGGATACATCTGTACAGAGGATTGCAGAACTTCAAAAGGTATCCTTGCTTTTTGTCAGCTACATCCTGCATATGCTGGAATGTATTAAATCTGAAGTAAAGCCTTTTACACTTTCATCTGTATGCATTACTTACAAGTGTACTGATGACACTGACATGTTTGTCAAGCCATTTCACATGTATACACAACTGGCAATATGTGAAAATGCAATACTCTGTGATAAATATCATAGGAGATTATTTGGCTATTGGCCCTAGGGTCTTTACACTCCTAACCGTGTTCTATTCCTGTTCCCTCATAGACAAAGATAAATAGGCTATATTAGCATTCAAGTTTATGATCAGCACCAACTGTCCATATATGGACATAGGTGAAATCCCCATGGTGAATTTATGGTTTGCCATTTAATTTTCCATGTTACGCTTAAACAGAGTAATTGAGGAGCTCTGTTTAACTTGAATTGTGAGTTTGTTCCAGAGGAGTGGCAGCCTCTGGGAGACACAATCTGCCTCTCCAGCAAGTGCTGTTTATGTTGCAGGCTAAGTTAAGGTCAATTGGACATAGGTGAAATCCCCATGGTGAATTTATGGTTTGCCATTTAATTTTCCATGTTACACTTAAACAGAGTAATTGAGGAGCTCTGTTTAACTTGAATTGTGAGTTTGTTCCAGAGGAGTGGCAGCCTCTGGGAGACACAATCTGCCTCTCCAGCAAGTCCTGTTTATGTTGCAGGCTAAGTTAAGGTCTCTAGAGTGAGTGAGTCTTGTCTCGTTAGATTTGCAAAAGTACAGAATTTCCATTAAGGCAGGGCCTGAGACTGTTCTATATGCCAGGTAGAAGTCACCTCTAAACAGTCTATATGATATAGAGTATACTGACAATTCCTTCAGTTTGTCCATGTAGGTCATGTGATGAAGGCTTTGAATTTTCTTGGTGAGAAACCTCAGAAGTCTCTCCTGCTGCTGTGGGTGTCTGGTGAGGTACATGCAGAAGGGTGTGTTCTACTCTATTATTGGTCTGATGAGGGACGAGGAGTTATAACCTCCTTCTTTTTGGATGCTATTCCCTTACTTATTAGATGGGCAATGTAGAAGGCCTTTATTACCACTGTGGAAATGGGATGTTCAAAATTAAGGCTGCTATCAACCTATGTTCCCAAGTTGCTCACCACTGGGTTTGAACTTAGGGGGGTATTGTCAATGTTGTAATTTGCTGGGACTTCACCTTTACCAAAGGAGATGATAATACATTTTTTTGCATTAAGTTTAAGTCCATGGCTTTGGCACCAATCATTTGTCTGTGTAAGCCCTTTATGTAGTATAGTGACATTATTTTGTGTTTCAATGACTGTACCCACTTTGCAGTAATCAGTGAACTTGGAAAGCTACAGGCCATCTATTTTCACCTGAACTTCTGAGAACTAGATTACAAACAGAAGTGGACCCAGAACAGATCCTTGTGGAACACCACTAGTAACAGGTCTGCTGGTAGAGGAAGAATCCCCTACTTTGACTGTATGTGCTCTGCCAGTGAGCCAGTTAACTACCCATCTAATGACATATGGGTTTATCCCCATTTTCTAATTTCTCCAAGTCTTTTGGGTTTCTAATACCATGTTGGGAATGGACCCCATTCTTAAGTCAAAGTATGATTAAAGTTCATGAAATTAGTATTGCTTCCATCTTTGATGCTATTCAGAAGTGCTCTTTGCAGCACTTGCAATGTGCTCAGTAATGACTCCTTCTGCAATTTGTATAGAGTTACATACATCAGTAATATATCTAAGTGTGATTGTAAATTCCTTTTTATAAGGACTGTTGCTCCTACTACTACTGGAACTGCATGAGTATCTTTCTTCCACATTGCCTTCATTTCTGTCTATAAATCCTGGCACTTTATGACTTTGTGTCTCTCTGTACATAAGACACTGTAGTCACTGGGTATAGCAATTTCAGTAGTCAGTGCTACTTTTGTCTTCATTCATGGGCTACTATATCTGTTTTTTTCCATCTATTTTTTGAAATTTTGGTAATGGATGATCCCATGTGATATATATATATATATATATATATATATATATATATATATATATACTTCATCATTTTCTGTGATGCGTTGTGACTCATGTTTTCACAGCTTTTCAGCTACTTCAGTATTATAATGTTTGTACAATCCAACCCTACCCCCAACTTAACCCCTCCCTCTCTTATCTTAGCTCTCCCACCTCAATTACCTTGAACCTCATATCATTATTGCTTATTACATCTCTACTATACATACTGTTAATCTCCCCTCTATTACGTCTAAGTACACCTTATAGTGTATCTACCTTCTTTTCCCTATTCACATATATATATATATATATATATATATATATATATATATATATATATATGTCTGAACATCAGAAATTCCTCTACTGCTAATACCTCTCTATACGTTAGGTACCTTAAAAATGGCTTAAACCTTACTATCTGTAAATATGCAAATAACTCTATCTTGTTATTTTTTATTCTCCTCCCCTTTATCTTAAGCCCCACCAAATAAGATAATTGTGTGCTACAATGTATGCATTAAATATTATAATGTCTGTATAACTCAATGTCTTGAATGTTTCATTACTAAAATGTTTTTTTTTTACCAACAATGTATAACACAATAGCTGAATTTGTTTTGTTACTGTATTTCTTGGAGTTTTTCTTCTCGGGTCTCCACTGAAAATGGGCCAAAAACCCAGCTGGACTAACCTGGTTAACAATAAATAAATAAATAAATAAATAATAAATCCCCAATGCAACAGTCTTGCCACATTATTATGCCTTTCGGTATACAGTCCCTCTGCCATTAGTATATCACAACCAGCAACAATATGTGCAACTGCTTCCAATTCTGTTTTACATAACCTACTTTTGTCTGTTTCTTCCACATGTTCACAAGCATCCTTCTTGTTTTCCTGTCCATACTATCCAACACCTTTTGGGCCCAGTCAATCACTCCAAAACTGTAAGTTAGAACAGGAGGAGCAAGTCAGTTTATAGTTTGGACCTTGTTCCTAGATGTCAATGCTGTCTTTAGTATTAATTTAAGACTTCTAAAATATTCCTTACTGACTTTTATTCCCATTTTTCATTTTTTATTGTTGATCCTTCATCAATTCCCAACTATTTGTACACTTCCTCTCACTCAAGTTCTTTTACATCACATTCCTGTCCCAAACTGATGTTTTCTTGGTGCTGCAACTTTCCTGCTTTAAATGTTGCTTTTGCATATTTATCAAGACCAAATTACATTCTTACATCATCTGAAAAAGTTTTGACTAGTTGCAGTTGAGCCTTCAGTTCCTCATCTGATGAACTATAGAATTTTAAATCATCTACAAAAAGAAGATGAGAAGTCTTTACACTTTGTTGTTTTCTGGGAGCCAAATTGTAGCCATGATAAGTAGGCAGCTTAATGGGTTAAGGGTAAGACAAAAGAGCAGCGGTGAAAGAGAGTCACCCTGGAATATCCCCCTTTGAATTTTTAACCCTGGAACAATAATGTGTCCTTTATCATGGCTTAACTGCAGAGTGGTTTGCCATTGTTTCATGGTCACTGCAATGTAATCAATTAGTGCAGGGTGTATTTTATACATTTTTAAGCACTCTTTTATCCATGAATGTGGGACACTGTCACATGCTTTTGTGTAGTCTTTCCATGCCATACTTAGATTCTTACCTTTTTTTCAGTTATCCATTATGACTTAATTTAACAAATAATGATCCTTTGTTCCATATGACTTTCTTTTATTACCCTTTTGTTCTATCGTCATGATTGAGTTTTCTATGAAATGACTATAAACTCTTGTCTGCATCAATTCCAGTGTATAGTTTATACATCATCGGAAGGCAAGTTATTGGTCTATAGTTTTTAGAATAGCCTGCAGGTTCAGTCTTAAGTAGGAGTATTGTTTTTCCTGTTGTTAGCTAGGCTGGTGTCTGTTCAGGACGTGCATATAAATAGTTCTTACTTGTGGCTAAATCTTCATGTAAAGATGTTAATACTTTTAACCAGATGTTAGGTACTGTATCTGTGCCTGGGGTTTTCCAATTAGGAGCTTTTCTTAACTTTGTTTTAATCTCTCTGGCTGTACTTCATCCCATTTCATAGCCTGTACATTTGTACTTCTTATTCTTTCTTTTACTTCTTCTATCCATTTAGCATCTTTATTATGTTCCACAGGGTTTTCATAAATAGTTCCCCAAAATATATCTATTTCTGATTTTTTTTTTGGTAGTGTTTAGATTCCTTTTGCCTTGTTTCCCAATTCTCTATAAAACTTTTTTGGGTCATCAATAAATTGCTTATTTTGTACTTTTCTTTTATATTAATCTGCATATCTTCTAAGTTTTTTTGCCTGTGCTGATATTTTTAGTTTACTATTTGAGTTAGTTCCATACCTCTCAACCACTCAGTGCAAGAAATCTGGACAAAGCCAGATGGAATGGGGGGACAGACACCCAGAAATAGGGACACATTTAAATATTGCTCCTATAAACTTCGAAAGTTGCCAGAATAACAGGTTTTCCATAATTATGTATTTTCTGAAGGATAAAAACTTGAATGTCTGGCATTATTTAGTGTTATTTAATGATTTCAATCTTTAGTGGTTTGCCAGAAAACCACAAATGTTATGAGGAACAGACCAAAAATCTGAGGCAAAAATCTGAACATTCTTTGAAAATTTTTACAATTCACAGGTTTATATAGTACACAATAGATCCTGGTCTGTTCTGGATGCTGTGCATTGCTTTTATCATGTCTATCTTTCTGAGTATTTTTGTTGATCTGTTCCCTCTTCTATACTCTTCTAACAGTGACACTTTTTGTCTTAATTGCTTTATAGTTTTCTCTATTTGATACTTCCACAATGCTATTCGATTTCTCCCCGCCCTTTCCCTTACTACCCTATGTTTTTGTGGTAGGACTTTATCTGTTATTAACTTGGCTGCACAGTAATATAGCCTATTTACTTCTGTTATATCGTATGGATTTCTGTGGACAGTCCTAATTACTGTGTTCATTTGTTTTATCAAACTTCTCACTTTTTGAATTTTATTGACTTAATATGTCTGTCCATCTTTATTGTCAAGCAACACTTCTCTTAGGACATTTTCCTCTAAACTGAGGGCATATTCTTTGCTCTCCATTTCCTATGGGCATTCTATAGTTCCACAGCATCTCCCTTTGCCACATTCTCTTCAGTTTCATTCTGTGTCATCCATTGCTTTTTCATATGGGAGCTCACTGGCCTATCACCTCACAAGATTTGCTGAGTCAGAGTTGCCACAGTTTCCTGTTCATCCCCTTGCTGTGCAACTCCAACTGGATGTTTATACTGGTTTCCTGTGGAAGGCTCAAAAATATCTTCATCTGGCAACCTATCAGATGTTTCCCACTCCACTAGTTTTGCCTTAATTTGGGGATCCATTGCTCTATCCTGCTGTGATGGTTTCTGAGTTACATTTTCTACACTAAATCCTTCACTATACAGGTATTCCATAACCTCAGTTTCTATTTATTTAATTTCTCCATTACTAATCCTTTCTACTTTTCCTGTTTGTCTTCTTAGTTTTTGTATTGTAAAATGTTCCGTGTCTGGATGCATTTGCCTATAGTTCTTTTCAAATATATTTAGTACTGCTGCTTTTGTCTTGATTAGTTTTGCTTTCTCCTTTGCATAAATATTACACCATAATAAATCTCTTTTTCTTTCGCCATATTTTTCTTCAGATGTCTCCTGATCCTCCTGTTTCTCCTTACTTTGGGGAGTCGCTGTTCCATAATGCTGTGGTGTAACCTGTGTTAAACTTTCTACACTAAATTCTTCACTTCGCAAATGTTCCATAACTGCGACTTCTTTTTTTTTTTTACTTCTACTTTGCTAATCTCCTGTTCTATGTTCCCTCGTTGTGATCTTATTTCTTTATTGTGAAATTTTCCATATCTGGATGCCGTTGCCTGTATTTATCTTCAAATATCTTTGGGACTGCCTTTTTTGTGTTGATTAGTTTGGCTTTCTCCTTTGCATAAATATTGCAGCAGATCAAATCTATCTTTCCCATGTCCATATTTCTTTTTTAAACCTTTCAAAAGTCTCTAGATTTTGTTCTTTATACTTTTGTGCTTCCTCAGTTGCTTCTTTTTCCAAACAGACCAAGATTTCTTGGTCTATATAATATTTTTCATAAATCTGTTGAATTAATGAACACAAATTTTTATTTGAAACTTCTGACAGTTTTTCTTGTGGAAGTATTTTTCTTTCCTCTAATTTCTCTCTTAATCTTTCTGCATAGCTCTGTCTGGAAATTCTGGGCTTCTTGCATAATAGTAACCCCAACTGGGTGAGTTTATCACTGATGCCTAAGTGGGGGATAGTGTCATAGGTTCTTACTAGGGTACCTGCCCTAGGGCATTTACAAGCCTAGCCAGAGTGTGTTTGGCTTTCGCCACCCTTCTAAGATTAGTTGACTGTGCCTCTGTATAGTAGGTCACAGAAGATAGCCCATTTAAGGTTAGTTTACCATGCCTTTGTCTAGCAGTGACACAGAAGAGATCCCAGGGGTAAATTTATGATCTCCCATCCAAACGTCAAGATTCTTCTTGAAGAGGGTCATTGAGGGGCTCTGTCTGACATGGATTGAGATTTTGTTCTAGAGTGAGGGGAGCTTCTGGGATATGAATCTGTCCCTCCAGCATGTTCTATTTATTTCTGTGCGGAGGTTTAAGTCACTGGAGCATGTAGTTCTGATGGATTTGGATTTCTTGAGGTGGAGCATGTCCATTAATTCTGGGTAGGACATAACTTTATACGTCAGGCACAGATCGCCTCTGAGTAGGCAGTAAGCAACTGAGTAGAGCTGGAGTTTCTTTAGCCAAACTGCGTAGGGCATCTGTTTGAGTCCCTTGATCCTCTTGGTGAGGTACTTTTGGGGTCTTTCTAGTTGTAGCTGGTGTCGGGTAAGGTACATCCCAAATGGGGCATTGTATTCAATTATGGGCCTGATGAGTGATGAGTAGAGGGGCATAATGACCTCTCTTGATCTAGATGTGAACCCCTTCATGATAAGGTGGGCTATATAGAATGTCTTTCTAACCACTTTGGCAATGTGATTGTCAAAGGAGAGATTGCAATCTACTTGGGTCCCCAAATCCCTAATTACTTTTTCCGTACTTAATGTGGTAATTTGTGGGCAATTTTGTTTTTCCCAAGGATGACTATGTACTTTTTGGCATTTAGCTTTAGGCCATGGCTCTGGCACCAGTTATCCATCTCTGTGAGACCTTTTTGGAGGATGCTTGTGTCAGCCGGTGAGTCGATTTTGGCCCCCAGTTTGCAGTCATCTGCAAACTTTGTCAGCCATAGTCCTCCTGTGTTAGCCTGTACCTCCGAGAAATATATACCGAACAAGAGAGGTCCCAGGACTGAGCCTTGTGGGATGCCACTTGTAACTGGTTTAGAGTCTGACATGGCACCTGCAATTCTGACCATGTGGGTTCTATCCCTAAGCCAGTTTGCAACCCATCTTGTGACATAGGGGTTGATATTTAAGCTGGTGAGCTTATTTATGATGCCCAAGTGAGGTATTGTGTCGAAGGCTTTTGCAAGGTCAAGGTAGGCTGTGTGGACTACCTTCCCTTCGTCTATGGCCTTGGTGACTGTTTCAAAGAAATTGATCAGGTTCAAGAGTCAAGATTTGCCCTTAACAAAGCCAAATTGGGTAGGATCCAGTGTTTGGAGGTTCCCAATGTCTTTGTTTATGAGTTCCATGATGATACGCTCCATAGCTTTGCAGACCAGGCTAGTTAGGCTTATAGGGTGATAGTTTCCGGGGTCCGTTGTGGTACCACCTTTATGGAGTGGGACCACTGTTGCTGTATGCCATTCTTTGGGTACATATCCTGTTGTAAGGCTGAGACTGAACAGTGATTTTAAGTGAGGGTTCAGTTCTTCTTGGAGCTCATGTAAAATGCAGCCCGGGACACTGTCCGGTCCCATTGATGCTGTGTTTTTTGCTTTGGAGAGGGCAGCTCTCACCTGTGCATCTGTGATGTCAGGGAGGCTACACTCTGTTGGGATAGTCATTTGCTCAATTGGGGGGGAGGGGGGGAGAAGTTTGCACTGAACCTGCCTGCCAGGATGTTGGCAATGTCTGTGGGTTCAGTGTATTTTTTGTCATTTTGCACTAACTCAGAGCATATCTGGGAGTTTCCACCCAGGTTTCTGACATAACTAAAGAAAGCCTTGTGATTATCTTTAGCGTCTTGTGCAATTTTTCTTTTGAAGCTAGCCTTAGATGATTTTATGAGGGATTGTAGTTTCTTGCTAGTACTGATCAGAGTTGCCTTCCCTTCCAGGGATTTTGCTCTATCATGTAGTAGCTTCCTCCTTCTGTTGTACAGCTTATTTATGGCTGGGGTCCACTAGACAGGTCTCCTGCCTTTGGAGGAGTGTGTCTTGGTTTTATTTGGGATAGCATGATCATCAGATCAACAGTCATCTAGGTACCTTCGCCATATATCCAGGTCCTCTATATATATATTATGAGTTTTATCATAAATGAGATATTTTTCTAAATATCCCATAAAGAGAACGGCATATATAGGGGCAAAAGAAGCCCCCATGGCTGTACCTTTAACCTGCAGGTAGCATTGTTGGTGAAAATAAAACACATTTTTAGTTAATACATGTTCCACCATAAAAATAATTAAGTTATTCAAACCAGGTGGATAAAGATTACTTCTTTGCAACCAATATTCTACTGCCTGCATCCCAGCCCAGTGTGGGATGTTAGTATATAATGACTTAACGTCAAGTGTACACATCAACCAACTGGGCTCCAATTGGGAATCCAAGATAATTTGTAAAAACTCTGTAGTATCTTTTAGTCTAGGTCTAACTAATGTTAATAGCGGCTTGAGATGTAAAGTCAAAAATTCTGAAAGTGGTTCTGTTAGTGATCCTCGACCTGAAACTATAGGTCTACAAGGAGGCTTCAGTAAATCTTTGTAAATTTTTGGCAATAGTTAAAAAATTTGTTTACTTGGATGAGCCACTGTTAGTTGCATCTTAGTGTTCTTATCAATAATCCCTACCTCTACCGCTTCTCCCAAAAATTCATCAATTTGTTGCTTAAACATATCAGTGGGATCTAGAGGCATCAGCATGTAATGTTGTTTGTTATTAAGTTGAGTATATGCTTCAGCCATATACTGTTCTGAGTCCATTACAACCACAGCACCACCTTTATCTGCTAAAGTAATGACAATGTTTGGGTTAGTCTTTAAACTCTGAATAGCCTGGATTTCAAGACCAGATAAATTATCATTTAACATAGATGTCTCTTCCTGTTTAAAATGTAAATCCTTAATCACCTTTTCCTGAAAAATTGCCACATATTTATCCATCAGTGGCTGAAAAGTAGATTTATGGAATCGAAAACCATTAGATTTTTGTGAGTTATCTGTATTTCCAAAAACAATTTCAAATTAAGTAATCTACAAAAAGTCAAAACATCCTGTACAAAACTATATTCGTTAACAAAAAAAGGGAACAAAAGATAGCCCTTTATTAAGTATTTTTAACTGTGTGTCATCTAAAGACATAGAAGAGATATTATGAACATTTGAATATTCTTCTATTTCTGTGTTAGAACATCCAATAACATTTCCAAATTCTTTACCTTGTCTATGTTTGTGTTTTCTACCCCCCTGTGTCTCTTAATCCTAAAGGGAAATCCATGTTTTTTGTCCTCTTGTATGCTGGGGACTCCTGACTGGAAACACGTTCATGTTCGGTGGTTGAAGATTCTTCTCTTGAGGTACTACTGAAATCAGTCTTAGATCTTTTTAATATAGATCTGGGTCTCTTTTTCCTGAATTTTGTGGGTAGGGATTCCCCTTCTCTAAATCTGACATATTTTTTGATACCAAAGGGCTTCCCTTCCGCATAATCTGTGATATCCCTTTGAAATTTGTGTATCTTTCTGTCCTTTAAACCCTGTTCAAGTGCCAATAAATCCTTAGAAAATTTAGTTAAACAAGATTTATATATCGTTTGTCCCTCAAAGGGTTTAATATTGTCACATAATGTATTTACTTATACAGTATTAGCATCAATACTTCTCTCATAAAAAGAGATAAGAATATCTACAAATAACATAGTTGCTGTATGTTGAGCCTTAACCCATTCATCATTTAGCTGTGCATCCGGGCCATTCACAAACAGTTGGAGTTTGATTCTAAGTCCCCAAGGGGTGATGTTTCTAGCCTTATAGGCTTTAAATAACCTAAGATGCCAAACATTGCTTCTAGTATTTCTATAAATATACTGTGATTTATATGGATATATACTGCTGATTTCATCTTAGTGACGCTGGGCGTTTATTGCATATGTGGAACAACATTAGTCTGCTTATGGATGGGGCCATTTTATGCGGTTTATCAATAGAAGGAAGCTGGTGCTGGGGCTTTTTAACCACTGGATGGTTGATTTAGACATTTATATTGGTGGGGATTGATTTGTATAGATTTATTTGGTATTGACAGCTTAGGCTGTGGTGTTGGTAGATTGGTTTTTGATTTAAAGATCTAATACAATATTGATGGAAATAGATTTAACAACTATTTTGAAAGGCTTGTCTCAAGATAAAGATGATGTTCAAATTTTTGGAATTCACAAGGAGAGTATTTGTCCCGATAGTGAGAGGGCTAAGACCTGGGGGACCATTGCAGGGAGTTATTTTTTAAAATAACTAAAAGTATGTCACAACTTAGAAGCAATGTATGGCATCTTAGGTTATTTAAAGCCTATAAGGCTAGAAACATCACCCCTAGTGGACTTAGAATCAAACTCCAGCCATTTGTGAATGGTCCGGATGAACAGCTAAATGATGAATGAGTTAAGGCTCAAAATACAGCAACTATGTTATTTGTAGATATTCTTATCTCTTTTTATGAGAGAAGTATTGATGCTAATACTATAGAAGTAAATACATTATGTGACAATATTAAACCCTTTGAGGGACAAACAATATATAAATCTTGTTTAACTAAACTTTCTAAGGATTTATTGGCACTTGAACAGGGTTTAAAGGACAGAAAGATACACAAATTTCAAAGGGATGTCACAGATTATGCGGAAGGGAAGCCCTTTGGTATCAAAAAATATGTCAGATTTAGAGAAGGGGAATCCCTACCCACAAAATTCAGGAAAAAGAGACCCAGATCTATATTAAAAAGATCTAAGACTGATTTCAGTAGTACCTCAGGAGAAGAATCTTCAACCACCGAACATGAACGTGTTTCCAGTTAGGAGTCCCCAGCATACAAGAGGACAAAAAACATGGATTGCCCTTTAGGATTAAGAGACACAGGGGGGTAGAAAACACAAAAAAGATATGGTAAAAAATCTGGAAATGTTATTGGATGTTCTAACACAGAAATAGAAGAATATTCAAATGTTCATAATATCTCTTCTATGTCTTTAGATGACACACAATTAAAAATACTTAATAAAGGGCTATCTTTTGTTCCCTTTTTTTTGTTAACGGATATAGTTTTGTACAGGATGTTTTGACTTTTTGTAGATTACTTCATTTGAAATTGTTTTTGGAAATACAGATAACTCACAAAAATCTACTGGTTTTCAATTCCATAAATCTACTTTTCAGCCACCGATGGATAAATATGTGGCAATTTTTCAGGAAAAGGTGATTAAGGATTTACATTTTAAACAGGAAGAGACATCTATGTTAAATAATAATTTATCTGATCTTGAAATCCAGGCTATTCAGAGTTTAAAGACTAACCCAAACATTGTCATTACTTTAGCGGATAAAGGTGGTGCTGTGGTTGTAATGGACTCAGAACGGTATATGGCTGAGGCATATACTCAACTTAATAACAAACAACATTACATGCTGATGCCTCTAGATCCCACTGATATGTTTAAGCAACAAATTGATGAATTTTTGGGAGAAGCGGTAGAGGTAGGGATTATTGATAAGAACACTAAGATGCAACTAACAGTGGCTCATCAAAGTAAACACATTTTTTACCTATTGCCAAAAATTCACAAAGATTTACTGAAGCCTCCAGGTAGACCTATAGTTTCAGGTTGAGGATCACTAACAGAACCACTTTCAGAATTTTTGACTTTACATCTCAAGCCGCTATTAACATTAGTTAGATCTAGACTAAAAGATACTACAGAGTTTGTACAAATTGTCTCGGATTCCCAATTGGAGCCCAGTTGGTTGATGTGTACACTTGATGTTAAGTCATTATATACTAACATCTCACACTGGGCTGGGTTGCAGGCAGTAGAATATTGGTTGCAAAGAAGTAATCTTTATCCACCTGGTTTGAATACCTTAATTATTTGTATGGTGGAACATGTATTAACTAAAAATGTGTTTTTCTTTCACCAACAATGCTACCTGCAGGTTAAAGGTACAGCCATGGGGGCTTCTTTTGCCCCTATATATGCCGACCTCTTTATGGGATATTTAGAAGAATATCTCATTTATGATAAAACTCATAATATATATACAGAGGAACTGGATATATGGCGAAGGTACCTAGATGACTGTTGATTCATTTGGAGATGTGATCAGGAATATTTGTTAGAATTTGTTCAGTATCTTAATGATGAAGTTTGGGGGATTGAATTTACTCTTAATGTACAATACCACCAAATTCAATACTTGGATGTCTGTGTGAACAGAAACAGTGACCACACTTTAGACTCAAAAATTTTTAGAAAATATCCGCAATATAATATGCTATTGGATGCCAGTAGTTTGCATCATAAACATATTTTTAAAAACATCCCCAAGTCCAAATTTTTAAGAATTAAAAGAATATGTTCCAATAGGGACAATTATGAATTTATTCAGCAGGATCTTAGGAAGAGATTTCTTGCCAGGGGATATAAATATGGTGATGTAATTTCAGCGTCCAAGTGGGTTCAACAGTTCAATCGTGAGGACTTATTTCAATATAAGGAGAAAAATATCTCTGTGGTTACACCAATTAGATTTATTACAACCTTTGGAAGAAATATTAATGTTATCAAAAGAGTGATCAATAATAATTGGAACATTTTGATGACTAACCCAAAGCTTGTTGATATTCTGCCACAGGAATGTTTATTTTCTTATAGGAGAGGTTGTACATTGGGCTCCTATATGAATTGGTACAAGAAAGGTAGAAATCTAAATGTTGGAGGGATACAACATACATTGTCAGTAGTCAAATTAAGGGTCTGTTTCCCTTGTGGTCACTGCTCTTTTTGTGTTCATATCAAGAAGTCGAAGGAATTTTCTAGTAAAAATGTTACAAAAATTTTTGATATTAGATGTTTTGGTACCTGTGGAAACAGTTGGGTTATTTATTTGGTGACCTGTTCTTGTCTAGCTTTTTACATAGGCCAAACATCTAGACCATTCAGAATTAGGATATCTGAACATTTGAGTAATGTTAGAAACAAACACTGTACCAGTGCTTTATATAAACATACCTTGATTCATACTAAGGCCAAATTTTATTTTCAGATTATTGATGTTATCAGGGGGAATTATAATGATAAATCTGGTTGATAAATCTGGTTGCCATGATTTGTTGAATCACAAAGAAAAAGCATGGATTATTAGACTTGGTGGATTGTTTTATCCAGGCTTAAATGAACATTTATAAGTTTTTTGTATAAACTTTGTAAACCTTTCATTATAAGCATGTGGTCCTATACACTGGATGATTGTGTTTCCCTGGGAAATCTTTATACATGTAAAATGGGGTGTATTTATTAGCCCAATTTAAATTGTAACATACAACTTTAAATGGACTCTCATCAATTTGTATAGCTAGTTAGCGTGCTGGCTATATATAGTCAGTTAATTGAATGTTTTGGTATCACTGAATAAGGCTATATGCCGAAACCGGTATGATTTTGTATTCACACTTTTCGCTGTTAAAAAATAATTAAAGTGTGTTCTATGGTGCTGGCTATTGTTTCTTGGATACTATTGAAATTTCTTTTGGCTGTTGCACCAGCCCTGCGTGCGAGGTTTTGTTGTGGTGTTTCCTTTATCCCAATGTCAGCCTTCTTCTCCTTCCATCACAAACACACACACGCACACACACACACATACACACGCACACACACACACACACACACACACACACACACACACACACACACACACACACACACACACACACACACACACACACACACACCCACACACACACACACACACACACACACACACACACACACACACACACACACACACACACACACACACACACACACACTCACCGACCTTCTGTGTCAGCCTAGGCTTCCTGCTCCCGCACACACACAGAACATGCTGTGCAAGTGATTATAACTGTCCTATGCCCCTGTTTTCTATCTTTTAGATTCAGGGATATAAAAGCTGTGTCTGATGCTCAGGGTACATAGCTAACTTAGTGCTTAGTATATCTGCATTTGTGTTGTTGATCTGGTCATTGTACCTTTGACTTATATTGGCCTTGTAAACTTAGATAGTTGATAGCATCAAAATTGCACAATGTTATAATGAATGCTAAACAAACCAATAAAGGAAATGAACTGTAGAACTATAGAACTGAAAAACCACCACAGCAGAGAACAGCTCCAAATTATGACAATTTTATTAGGTTTAGCGTTTTCTTCTCCTAATAGAGACTTCCTCAGAACAAGCATACAATATTGACCCAGCCCTTAAATACCCAAAGTCACATAGTCAATTAGTTTAATTTGATCACATGACATAGTGAATAAGTGTAAAATATAAAGGTAACAAGGTTAAAAAATGTTAAAAATGTGTTTACAAGGTTAAAAAATTTTTAAAATGTGTTTACGTTTTTAACATTTTTTAACCTTGTTACCTTTATATTTTACGCTTATTCACTGTGTCATGTGATCAAATTAAACTGACTATTTGACTTTGGGTATTTAAAGGCTGGGTCAATATTGTATGTTTGTTCGGAGGAAGTCTCTATTAGGAGAAGAAAGCGCTAAACCTAATAAAATTGTCATCATTTGAAGCTGTTCTTTGCTGTGGTGTTTTTTCATTTCTATAGTTATAATGAATGCTCTTATAAGAATGTGGAGGTCAGAAACTGCAATGTGTATCATTACTTTCTAACTTGTCTCTTTACTGATCTTCCAGGACAAACATATGGTGCACATCATAAGTCACGCTATTATATTCAGCTCCTAGGATTGTATGACAGCACTGTAGTCAAACCTCATCAGAACGGTAATACAGTATAATGCTGTCTTTTGTATCTACCTCTGCAGACACATGCGGCATTTGGAGAGACTACAGGGCTTTCTCAGGAAGATAACACAGGGACTGTAAACCATTCCATGATGTATGTGGATAGATTAAAAGCCATGTCATTGTCACCTGTCTGGTATAAGATGAGGTGACATCTGCTTGGCCTCCAGGCCAGTGTCTGACCATGCCCTGGTGGGATGACTGCATATACAAACATCTGATATAGCTGATGACATCAACAGTGTTCTTTGAGAATATGGTAATAACAATGTCTCAAATGCTGCAGTAAAAGGTGCTTTGTAATGTCAAGCAAGAGCATACATGCCCACACAGTTGACGGCAGTGAGAATAGAACCCCTACCTATGTAAGTACACAGACTACAGAACACAGTACATAATGCAAGCACCACAGCACAAGTCGGGTTTTTGCAAGACTGCAGCTGAACTTATAGTACATGACATCAGCAGCCCATGTGTGATGCAAGATTTTGACAGGTTTGCATAGGTACATAGCTTCACAAGGTCATATGAGTCCACTACCATAATTGCCCTAGGTTCATAAGTTCATAGGAGGTTATTAGGCTAATGGCCCTAGGATCTTGTCAAGCCTACCCAAATTGGACCATTGCTCCCTTATAAACCAATATATGTAGTCCATATTTGCAAATCCATGATCAGCACTGGTTGACCCTGTCTAAGAGTGACATATGTGAAACTCCTGGGGTCGTTGTGTCTTTCGGCTTATCCCGGTTAGGAGTTGCCACAGCGGAATTCCGGTCTGCTAATGTTTAGTAGCTGATTTTTACGTGCCGAGTTACCAGCCCTGACGCACAACCTTCATTGAAGGCATGCCCATTCACGCATGCCTCCACACAGAAGACGCTCTAGCTGAGAATTGAACGTGACAATGTCTTGCTGTGAGGTGACAATGCTACCGCAGCACCACTACCGCGGGTATGTAAAACTCCTGGGGTAAATCTATGATTTCCAATCCAATTGTCCCAGTTACACTTAAACATTGGGGAACTCAGTTTCACATGAATTGGAAGTTTGTTCCATAGGCGTGGCAATCTCTGGGAGACATTTCTGTTTCTCCAGCATGTCCTGTTGATGTTGCAGGCTAGGTTAAGGTCCCTAGAGTCTTGTCCCCTGTGATTTGTAGAGGCACAGCATTTCCATGAAGGCAGGGTTTGAGACTACTCTGTAGGCCATCCACAAGTTGCCTCTCAACAGTCTATACAATACAGAGTACAATGACAGGGCCTTCAGTCTGTTCATATAGGTAATGTGTTGGAAATCCGTAGATTTTCTTAGTGAGAAACCTCTGAGGTCTGTCCAGCTGCTGCAGGTGTCTGGTAAGGTACATGCAAAAGGGAGCATTGTACTCTATTATTGGTCTGATGAGGGATGAATACAGTGGATTTATAACATCCTTAGTCTTGGATTCTATGCCCTCACTTATGAGGTGTGCAACATAAAGGGCCTTCATTACCACTGTGGACACATGATGATCAAAGGTGAGGTTGCCTTTAACCTGTATTCCCAAATCTCTCACCATTAGGTTAGAAAATAGGGGTTATTATTAATATTATAATTTACAGTGACTTCTCCGTTGCTGAAAGGGATAGTAGTGAATTATTTTGGGTTAGATTTAAGTCTGTGGCTTTGGCAACAATCATTTATGTATGCAAGCACATTTTGTAGTATGTTGATATAATTTGGGGATCCAATGATTGTGCTGAGTTTGCACTCATCAGTGAACATTTGGAGCTGCAGGCCATCTTTTTTCACCTGACTTTCTGAGAAATACATTCCAAACAGTAGGGGGCCCAGCACTGACACTTGTGGGACACCACTGGTAACAGGTCTGCTAGAAGAGGTTGAATCCCCACCTATGACTGCATGTGTTCTGTTGGTGAGCCACTTGGCTACCAATCTAATGATGTATGGGTTAATCCCCAGGTGGGTGAGTTCTGCAATGATGCCTCAGTGGAGGATTGTGTCAAAGCACTTGGCCAAATTGATATAGGCAGTATCTACTGATTTACCTTCATCCAAGGCTTTGGTAACACTCTCAAATAATTCCACTAGGTTTAACAGGCATGGTCTGCCTCGACAAAGCCAAAATGTGTCAGGTGAAGAGTTTGAGGGTCACCAGTGTCCTTGTTGATAAAGTCCATGATGATTCTCTCCATGGCCTTGCAAACAAGACTGGTCAGGCTTATGGGTGTATAGTTCCCTGGGTTGGTTGAGGGAGCTCCTCTGTGCAACAGTATTATGGTTGCTGGGTTCCCCTCTGCTGGGACAAAGCCAGTATTTAGACTGAAGTTGAATGTATTACCCAGTGGTTCTGCTGACTTGGTTTAAACTGCTTTGAAGCAACCTGGGATGTTATCCACCCACAGAGGCTGTGTTTTTGGCATTGACGAGTTTGGTTATGACCTGTTATTTTGAGGTAGTAGGTAGAGAACTGTTGACGGGTATGCTGTGAGGTATGATTGGTTGAGACAGGGGCGTGAAATTGTTGCCAAACCTATCTGATAAAGATTGGCTATGTCCTCAGGTTCAGTATGAGTGGTAACATCCATTCTGAACTTGGTGCAAAGCCAGGCCTTCCCTTTTAGATTACAGACGTAGCTAAAGAATGCCACGCAATGCTAATTTATTATCTTAATTAGCTTTAGAAGACTTAACAAGATGATGTCTAATTTGCTTGTTCAAGCTATGAAAGGTGTTCTTCTGCTGAGACTGTTCCTTCTTATTCCTGGACATCAGTTTCTTTCTCTTTTTGAATAATTTATTTATGTTAGATGTCCACCAGGGTGGTTTGTTTTTTGTGAGAAAGTTTTGATCCATTCTGGTACAGCTAAGTCTATACACTTGTAAAGATGTTTATACAGGGCATTTGTTAGTGGTGGCAGTAGGTTTAAAACTATATATTCCATCACTTAGTAGGCTGTAGTTTTCTTTGCAGACACTTTCCACCTTTTGGTTCCTGAGGAAGGTCAGGTAGAATTGTTACATTGAATGAGACTGATTTATGGTCAGACCTGTTCAGGGAGGGTCTCACACATGGGGTGGTGCAGCAGTCTCTCATGTTGGTGAGTTCTAGATCAATGACATTTGAGCCCTTTGTGAAGATGTAGACTAACTATTCTAGATCATTCCTTTTCATTCCTTTTTTACAAAGTGCAGGAACCTTAGGGTGACCGTGTTTGAGCTCATATATGCATCCCAATTGACGGAAGGATAGTTAAGGTTACCCATGTCTAGGATGTTTGGCTGTATTATGAGTGAGTCAAGTAGGTCCAGAAAGGCACTGTGTGGCTTTTATGGTTTATGTTGGTTGACCTGTAGCTAACAATGACATGGAGGGGGGAGGTTCCTACAGTTAGTTGGACCTGGCACAACTCTAGGGAGTTGTACTGCTTAACCAATCTTGAAGTGTACTTGTCTTTTGTGAAGATCGATACACTTCCTCATTTGGTTCTTTCATGCTCATTTTGCAGCCTGAACATGTGGAAGATGCTATAGCCTTTCATAGCCAGAGTACTCTCTGCAGCCCTAAAACATGGATCTGTGACTGCAGAAATATTGACATCTTCCCAAGCAAAAAGGGCCTCCATCGAGTGCAGTTTCAGATTTAGACTCCTAGCATTAAGCAGCATAACCTTGAGTTTGTCTTTTGAGGATATTTTTATGTCAGAAACTTTGTTCTTGTGACATTGCCTAAAAAGTCACTCTGGGGAGGTGAGTACCTTTAACCAAAAGGCAAGGGGTGACAGACGAAGACCGTCCTTAGCAAAGCAGCGTGGTCTGTTGACCATGTCATAACAGTGTGAGCTGTTGATGGGAGGATGAGCTGTTGCTTGACATTATAAAGAGCATTTTACACCAGCATATGGGACTCTGTTATCATGTCCTCAGCAGACACTGCTGATGGTATCAGCTATAAAGTGTTGTCTGACACACTCCAAGTCAGACTTCAGCTGTAGTGCTTGACTTAAATACAGAGTTCTGGAGTCTGTGTACTTAGATAGGTAGGGGGACTATTCTCACTGCAGTCAACATGGGGGGGTGTTTGTGCTGTTGCTTGTCATTACAGAGAGCCTTTTACACCAGCTTGTGGGACACTATTATTACTATATTCTCCTTAGCAACACTGCTGATGTCATCAGCTATAAAGTGTTGTTTGATATACTCCAAGTCAGGCTTGAGCTGTGTTGTTTGCATAAAGTATTGTGTTCTGTAGTCTATGTACTTAGATAAGTAGAGGTTCTACTCTCACTGCAGAGACTGTCCTGGGGGCCAGGCAGAGGTCATATCATCTTGTACAATAAAAAGTGTACAGTGAAATGGCTTTTAATCTATCCACATACATCATGGCATGATGTGTATGCCCTGTATTATCTTGCAGTGAAATCCCTATGGTCTCTCCAGCTGCTACATGTGGCTGGTGAGGCACATGTAAAAAAGAGCATTATACTGTATTAGTGCTGTAATGAGGTTTGATTACAGTGCTATCATACAATCCTAAGATGTCAATATGATGGAGTGACTTATAATATGCACAACATAGGCTTTCAATAGCAGTGTGGAAACTTGGTGGTCAAAGTTCAGATTGCTATCTAAATGTGTTCCCAGCGCTTGCAGCACTGGGTTTCTGCATAGCAGGACTGTTTTCAATGCTGTGATTAACATGGCACTCCACTTTTTAGATGGACAACATTACAAACACACGTTTCTGCAGTTATTTCTAGACCGTTTTCCTTTGTAGGCATTCAGTTATGTGTGTTACCTCCTCCTGTACTATGTTATCACCATTGGTGGACTCCATAATTGCACCCAATATGCAAGAATCAGCAAACTTGATAAGCCAAAGGCCATATACTTTAGCCTGAACTGTCAAGAAATGCAATTCAAACAGTGAAGGGCAAAGCACAAATCCCTAGGGTTTGCCAGTGGTGACAGCTGTACTGGTACAGGTTGATTCACCAGCTGTCAAATGATGTGTTCTGTGAGTGAGCCAGTTGTTTACTCATCAACTGATGTAAGGTTTAATCCCCAGCTTGGGGAATTTTTCAATGATACCTGCGTGTGCGATTGTGTCAAAACCCTAGGTCAGATCACAATAGGCCTTCCTCCAGGTTTATCACACAGAATCAATATGCTGTGACAACATCAAAGATCACCTATGGCATTACCCAGTACATACACCTTCTTGATATGGTGGAATACACAGTTCAACATACCCTCCATATGGTCTATGTTCCCTTACACTGGTGTACATCAACATACATCCACCTGCTTTGGGGGGGCAGCACCTGATGCATTCATGTATAGAGACATCCTGACTCTCCTTGACTGAGTGGTAGACCAACATGTCATTATGGACCTCTTCTACATGTATACTAGTAATATCCCAGGAGTATGCAACAGACCTGTGTGAGTTGTTACTGCTACACCAGGTCCATTATATCTGAAAGGCATCCTCCAAGAGGTCATCAAGGGCATGCATGATGATAACAGTATCATCTGTGGAACTTGAACAAGTGAAGGCATTTGACAAAAAGTCACATTGTGATATTCAATGACCACTGTCACGTGTGGTCATAAACATCTATATCAACAAATAGTTAGACCAGTGTTTGACATACATGGCATCTCACTATGTTGAAATGTGTGATCAGGTCAAACATCAGTGGTGTCTGCTATGCCATTGGCTGCCCCTTAGTTAAGTGATGGACATCACAGATGACATGCACATGTTGTGTCCAAACAGCTGTCTGAAAGACTACAGCTTGTGGGCAATCATTGACTCCCTTTGACATTGATCTCCCTATGACAAATCCAAACTGATTAGGGTCAAATGTTTGGAGATTACCTATATCTTTGTTGATAAGGCCCATGATATTTCACTCCATGGCCTTGCAGATAAGGCTAGTCAGTATAATAGGCTAATAGTTCCCAGGGTCAGTGAAAGCACCACCTTTGTGCAAGGGGATAATGATAGCTTTTTTTTCCATTCAGCTGGGATGAAACCAGTGCTTAGACTATAATTGAAATGAGTACCCAGTGGTGCTGCTAATTCTTGTTAGAACTCATGTAGGATGCATAGATGCTGTGTTTTTGGCCTTAGAGAGGGCATTTATGACTTGCTATCTAAAGATAGAAGGTGGGGGGACAAGTGGAAGGAATGTCATGGGGTATATGTGGTGGGGAAGGGGAGTGAAGTTTTCACAGAACCTGTTTTCTAACAGGTTTGCTATGTCCACAGGCTCAGTGTATGTGGTATCATTAACTACCAATTTGGTGCAAATCTGGGTCTTACTTTTTTAGGCTATGGATGTAACTAAAGAACGCCTTATGGCCGTCCTTAGTTGAGGACACTAATTTGGATTCACATTTTTGCTTTGGAGGACTTCACAAGAAGTCGCATTTGCTTGTTTAGTCTGAGAAGGGAGTGTTTCCAGTTTGGTTCATAGGTTCATAGGTTCGTACTAAGCTAACTGCCCTTGCGAGCCATTTTAAGCCTAGCCAATTATCTCTTGTGAGACTCAAACCCTGCGCCTTGTGTTTGTAAGGAAAACACCTTAACCATTAGGCCACCTGCTTCCTCTTAATTTTGGACAACAATTTCCTCCTTTTATTATAACGCCTGTTAATGACAGTTGTCCACCAGGTTGGTTTGCTCTTTCTTGAAGAGCTTGTCTTGGTCCTTTCAGGTACATCTGAGACAATGCAGTAATACAGGTGTTTGTAAAAAGCATTGGTGTAGGACTTGGCATAGTTGTGAGTTAAATTTGAGGGGAGAAGGTACAGTGAAGCTATTTATACCATCATATAGAAGTATATAATCTATTTTGGAGAAGTTTTTATAGTTTAGTTGCTGCTTGGGGGTCAGATATGATAGTTACTTTGAATGAGACTGATTTGTGGTCAGATCCAACAAGGGAAGACCTCACACTAGATGTGATACAGTGGTCCCCCATATTGGTAAGCACTAGTTCCGAGATGTTGGCACTTATAATTGGGGTGTCCCAAAGTTGGTCCAGTGTGTTGGAGTTATTGAATTCAAGGAACCTTTGAGCAAGTGAGTAATTTACCCAGTCAATGGATGGGTAATTAAACTCACCCAGAACCATGGTGTTTAGATGTGTCTTGATGGATTCCAGTTGATCCAAGAAGGCAAAGTTGGTGTCTTGATTCATGGAAGGGGTCCTGTAGCTAGCAATGCCTTGAATAGGTGTCCTACCAACAGTTAGTTGCACCTGAAGTGTCTCCAGGGAATCATACTGTTTAACCAATCTAGAGGTGTATTTATCTTTAATAAATATTGATATACAGCCTCCTTTAGGTTTCATGCCCCCCATTCATGGTCTGAATATAGGTTCATAGGTTCATAGAGTAGTACTAGGCTAACTGCCCTTGCAAGCCATTTTAAGACTAGTCAATTATCCCTTGTGAGACTCAAAGCCTGCACCTTGTGTTTATAAGGCAAACACCTTAACCATTAAGCCACCCTCCCAACCCAATATGTGGTAGGAAGTGTAACCCAGTATGGCTGAGGTGCTGTCCACTGCCTTGAACCAGGTATCAGTGACTGCACAGATGTCATCATCTTCCAAGGTGAGGACTGCTTCCAGTGAGTGCAGTTTCATGCTACGAATGCTAGCATTTAGCAGCATAACCTTGAGGTTGTTTTTGATGACATTTTTACATCAGGGATTTTGTCCTTGTGATATTGCCAAAAATGGCACTATGGGGATGGCAAGAGCTTTTGCCAGTAGCCAAAATCCCAGGGGTGACAGATGAAGACCACCTCTGGCAAACCATCAAGGTCTATCAATCATGTCATCCCAGGCTGACAGAAACTGGATCCCCTTAGAATGACATCAGAAACTAGGCCAATTATTGAAGTCTGTGATTTCTGTTTATACTGTAGTATTATCCTAGGTGAGGTCAATTTGCCTCTCAAGGCTAGGGACACACCTGCCTGTGACACATAATCAGAGAGCTCAATCATGTCTCTCCTCATGTAGTCCATGGAGGTACATCTCAAGTGATTCACAGCAACATGTACTATGACCAAATCATAGCGGTACTTGTTATTGAGAGAACTGAATGCCTGCCTGATCTGATGAATCTTTTCACCAGAAAGACAGCTGACTGTGACTTTCTCCAGCATAGTGAAAGGGACATTTGTGTGTCTCACTATAGAGTCTCCTATGACTAAGATATTTGGAATGGATGTGTGTTGCCTTAAGGGTTTTGATGGTGAGACACTTTTGCTTCTGTCATTATGTATATTGCATGTTCTGGGTGTTATTGTTGGTTTAGTATGTGTGTGTTTTGGAGATATTTAGTGTTTAGGCAGATTTTTTTATAAGTACCTCTGCATATGTTGGTCTGTGTGTATGCTGTGTGTCATGAGTAGGAGTTGTGGTAAGTGGGCTGGCAACCTGCTCTGTATTGCTATATATTGCACAGCAGAACAATTATTTCAGATTCATAATGTAAGTGCATCTGTCTCAAATGGTACAGGAATAATTTAGAAGTAGGAGTTGTCAGTGTACAGGAGGCAGTTGCTACACTGGCTCGGTAGACCCATGTCACCCAGGCTGGTAGGAGAAAAGGAGGGAACCTGACAGTTCATGGTCCTAGGAATAATCTTGGTCTGGCTACAGCAGTTGAAGAGGGAATACAGCAGGGGCAGGTAATAGTAGGTTTAGGCACAAAAAGCTGTGGTTTAGGTAATATTTGGGGGGCTAGAGAGCAGGCATCTGTGACTGACAAACCCTAGGTACAGTAGTGTGCAATGCTGTGCGATGCGCAAACAGCCTCAGAGAAGCACAAACCAGTTCAAACAGAGGCTTCAGAAAAAAACAGGAAACAGCCAAAATTCAAATTATCCAATCAAAATACCCTAAACAGAGTACTGCAACAGTAACTCTAGCAAGATCAGTCCAAACTGTACCTTCCTCCCACTAGGGCATGGGGGGGGGGGGCTCTCCTGACAAAAGATTAACTGTTTCACAAGCTCCAAAGGTCAAAAATGGTGCTAGATTCAGCAAAGACCTGAACCTAGACTATGCTAGTATTTTTTAAGTGCAGCAAACAAGCAAAATGAACAAAACAAGCAGATGAACAGTAATTACAGTTGCAAGAAGAATTCAGTTTAACAGACAATCTAAAAAATACAATAAAATACAGCTGCACATTTTAAGCAAACAGAAACACAGCAGATATTATTTTAGTTAATCAAAAAGTGCAGAAAACTGTTGAAAATAAGTACTTATTTGTAGTCTCTCAGCAGTTATTTGGAAAACAGTAGAGCAAGTGCAGAAATCCTAACTCACTGTAGCTTTGAGCAAACACGTCACATCACATATGTTATGTCAGAGGCATGGGATTATTGGTGGTATTATTCAAATATTGTCCATGATTGTGTTTTTTCCTTGTAATGTTTGTCATAATCCGTTACCTGCGGCCACCATGCACAGCGTGCCAATATGCACCCTACCTCAGTTGTATGTCAGATCCCTGATTGATGTCCTCTGCATTATTCATGCAAGGATGCTTATCTCAAACAAGCATATCCACCCCATTGTTATTCCGCCTTGTATGACAGTCACAGACAACACATTTTCACTGTACAGTTTACTGTACCATACAGATATGTGATTGGTGCTGCTGCTGCTGCAACCATCGTCCATTGACATGCTCTCCTCTGCTGTACATGCAGAAGGGTCACCTGTACTCTTTCCCTGTATTCATGCCTATAATTCATCTGTGTGTCTCTATTAAATACACACACTTCCCTTGAGCCATCATTTTACATGGCAGTCCCATGCCCTGTTACATATCATTAACACAGCTTCAGTATAAAATGCCAGGAATAGGATATTACAATACTCTGCACTTTAGGTACACTGTCCTGTACTGTGTTTGGACCATATACTTCACATTCATGCCTCTCAACTGTCCAGATATTACTAGGATGTCCAGATGTTTTCCTTATCAAATATGGGGTGTTCTCCCATATCACTGGGATGATCTCTGGACTGATGTGACTCAATATTACAGACATTTAGTTGCATATCTCTCAACTGTCCTGATCTGTGCAGAATGTCCAGTTTTTGTCTCATATTTGTTACCTTTTCTTTATAACATGTTGTTTTCCTGGACAATCCTTGGCATGTCATTGCAGAGTGCAGTCAATAACTGATGACTGACATTTGAGTTTCAAACTTCATGCTCTTCAGAAAGTTAATGCTAATGTGCAACCTATATATTCTATCAACTTCATAAGTTTGGATGTAGAATATTAACAATCTGTTACCATTTCTGGCCCATTGCCCCCCCCCCCTCATTGTTATGTTTTTGCCCAAATTTCTCACTCTAAGAGGATGAGAGTGTTACATTCAAAGATATTCCCATGTGACATCGCTGTCACATATGTCCCTATTACTCATTATTTGTCCTCTCGTTAAGTTGGCCTCTATACAGATGTGTTGCACTAACAGAATGGCAGCTATTTGTACAGATATACCTCTCAACTGTACAGATTTTTTCCAGAATGTCCAGCGTTTACCTCATATTTTTGACTTGTAGTTTTCTGGCAAATCATTGGTAAATTGTGGACTGAAGTCAAAAAATAATGATGGATCATACTTCACAACTGGCCAGATTTCTTGCAGAATGTTCAGATTTTTGCCTCCTCATAAAATTCATGATTTTATGGCAAATTACTGGGATGATCTGAGGACTGAAGTCACTAAATAATGAAAATAATGATGTACACTTGTGTTTCATACTTCTTACCCATCAGTAAAATGCATACTAAGACAAATCCTGTTATTCTAGCAACCTACTAAGTTTATAAGAGCAGTATTTAAACTCTTCCCCTATTTGGGGGCCTTTGTCCCCCCATTTTGTCATGCTTTGTCAAGAGTTTTTGCACTAAGATGTTAAGAGGTATGTGTCAGACATTTGAGTCTCAGACTTCAGACCCTTGAGAAAATTCATGCAAATGCAAAACTTGCCATTCAATCAACTTTCTAAGTTAGTACTAGCAATATTTAATAAGTGTGTCCCTAGTTCCCATTCTTGTCCCCTCATTATCTATGGCTTTTGTTCATACTCTTGTTCGAAGAGTTTGAGAAGTTATGTGTACAGCCCTGGTGTGATCATTGTGGCATTCCTCACAAATCTGCAGACCGTATGTGCTCACTTTCAACTGTCCAGATTTTTGCAGAATGTCCAGATTTTCACTTCATATTTTTGACATGTTTCTCATAAAAAATGTTTTTCTAGCAATTCACTGGTAAATCACTGAGGATTGAAGTCTGAAAATAAAGGCAGAAATATGAGTTTCAGAACGCATATCCTTCAGAAAAATCTATGCTAATGCACAACTTGTTAGTCTATCAGCTTTCTAAGTTTGTACGAGCAATGAAAAGTGTCCTTTTTTGAGACCTTTGTCCCCCCATTATTTGTGACATTGTCCAGATTTCTTGCTGAAAGAGGTTGAGAGGTGCATGCATGGAATTGATACCCATGTTTGCTTACAAGGTTTCGTGGCCAACAATACTATTTCGAGCCATGAAACCTAGCTTAGGCAACCTGCGCCTTATTCATATGTATTACATGCTGCTGCGAGCTGAGCACCATCGCTGTAACATATAAACTCTGTGTAGGCTCTGGGCAAAGCCTGCGTGGACTTTACTGAATCTGCAGGATTTCCTTAAAGCAATACTTGAAGACTGTGAATGTAAACAAGAAAGGGAAAGAATTGTAAATAATGTTTCATTCATAGTGATGATGTCCAGAATCATGGGGAAAAATGTGAATACTATCCATTCTTAAGGAGTTATTTGATATGAGTGATAATTCATAGTATCAGACGGGGAAATATGAAGGTACATCAATATTATTTCAAATCAAATGCCAATAAGTAGGAAGATTCAAATAGCCTAGTAAAATCAGAAGTTAAAATGTGCTTATTGAAAGAAGCAGAAATATGTTAATTGTCTAGTGAAACAGAGTTTATTTCAGAACATGTTTTATTACAAAGCTGAAATTGCTGACAAATTACCTTTAGTACACAACTGCTAAGGAAAGAATGTTTTAAAATAAAGAATGTATTGCTTAAGGTGTGAATGTCATGAACAGAGAACTGTCTTAGAGACTAACAGATGAATAGAGTATTCTGCAGAGTGCTGACAGAGATTTATGTAATACTTATTTGGTACTAATTTAGAAGGTTTTATATATATTTTCATGAGATTCTTCCTACTAAAGAATTAGTTATATATTGTGTAACTTCTGTTGATTTATTGTATGATTCCAAATGCTAAGCAAAAATAATGCTGTAATGTAGATTCCTGATTGGTCAAGACATTTTTATATAAAACAAATATTCTGATATTGATTATTCTGAATGTATAAAAAGTCTGAAAATGACTAGTCTGGGAGATGGGTTAGTGATTGCCCAGTCTCCCCAGAAGTGTTTTATTAATAAATTAATTATTTTTCCACAACTGAAATGTGTGAAGTCTAATATTTTGAAACCTTAGCAGAACTTGAACGATTTCTGACACCATCAGAGTGGGAGGTGTGGACCAGTACTATAATGGGAATGCCTTTAAAAATGTAAAACAGGACACCATCAGGGATCTTAACGTACCACTTTATTCCAAGTGCTAGTATATCCACAGGTAGAGCCATGGCAGCAATCAGACTAAAAGGGGTTACAAAGCACACAATTCAAAGCACATGCCCTTACCGAGAGCAAGAAAAGAAAGACAAACCCAAATGGATTTGAATCCACATCTTTCCTAGTGATATTCTCCAAACAAGTGCACTGACAAGGGAGGCGACTGAAACACATATCAGGGAAATGTAGCACATGTGCAGACTGCAAACTGAAAACTGTAAAACAATATACAACTCCAACAGAGATTTGAACTGCTAACCTTCGCACTGACAGTGAAAAAAAAGCATTTCCCCACTAAAGGGAGCCATCAAAGCTATTGAAGCAAAGGCACTAGTTTACTTTATTTCATATTGGCATGGTGATGTGTATCAACATTTTGCTCATTTGTGTGACTGATGGCAAGAGTGTAGTGTGTGATAAGAATTTGGATTAATCTCTATGCCACCTGTTGCATAACACAGAAGGATGATATCTATTATATGACTCTTTATGGACGTGTGTGTGGTGTGTGTGTGTCTATGTGTGTGTGTGTGTGTGTGTGTGTGTGTGTGTGTGTGTGTGTGTGTGTGTGTGTGTGTGTGAGTGTGTGTGTGTGTGTGTGTGTGTGTGTGTGTGTGGTGTGTGTGTGTGTGTGTGTGTGTGTGTGTGTGTGTGTGTGTGTGTGTGTGTGTGTGTGTGTGTGTGTGTGTGTGTGTGTGTGTGTGTGTGTGTGTGTGTGTGTGTGTGTGTGTGTGTGTGTGTGTGCATTGCGATCAGTTTTTTTGCCAAGATGAAAGGATGGAAATAGGAGTGTAGGACAGAGATGAAAAGGTGAAGCTTGCAGAGGGTAGAACACAAGTTGAATCAGCAAGGAGTGAGTAAGATATGGGTAGGGTGACACCGTGGCAACATATCTCTCTGTTTCTTATCTCAGCATTGCTAAGTGACCCATACATAGAGTTGGTTAGAAAGTACCAAATTCCCTGACAGAATTTGCACATTGATGATAGAAATGTTTTATTTCAGAGTAACAAAACACATGATAGCAAGAAAAGAGCAACAAACCAAATTAGATTTGAACCCTTGCCTTTGTCTCTGATATTTGCCACATCAGAGCCTTAGCCAAAAATGCAGTAGAATCATTTGTAGCAAAGGTGCTGGTAAAACATATTCCAGGAGAATGAAACACACAATTGCAAAAAAACAAAAAAGAAATTTACTTAAATTCACTTAAACCCATGTCTTTGTCAGTTATGTTCACTGAAACTGATCATTAGTTAGGTATGCCACAAATGCACTTGGAAGAAAGGTATAAAAACACATTGCATGGAAAATAAATATAGCTGCAGCATATACAGACTGAAACCCAAATTGAAATAAAACATACTACACTCAGTGGATTAGAACCCTGCATCAAGTGCACTCACAATGGACACATCCCTTCATTACTACATTAATTCATTCTTAGTGACAGAATGCTCAGCACATTTGTGCCACTAACATAACCTGTGACAGGGATTTTTCTTTATTTTTGCCATTGGATGAGGAAATTCATTTTTCTGTGGTTAGATATTGGCATTCATGTTACCCTCTACCAAATGTGTATTTTTTTACTTTCTTTAGTCATACCAGTGTATTTGTGGTCATATGGTGCACTTATATATTTTTTGACCAGATTATAGATTGCAAAATGTGAGTAAATGACAGACGAAAAAGAAAAATGTGAACATAGGACACAAGGTAAGAAAATAAAGCAAGAGCAGGATGGAGGTAGGATAGGAGCATACCTCTCAACTTCTTAGCTCAAGATTCCCAGGGAATTACTGTTATAATTATTTACTGAATGAAATCCTCAATGATCAAATATCTGTAAAGTTGAGCGATATATATATACAGGAACATTTTTTGTCGGATAGATGCCCTTTTATTTATTTATTTATTTTTTTTTTTTCAGAAAAAAACCCCAGAACAGTTGTTTGCTGCCTAACAAAATCAAGGGTTCAAGGTTCAGTCATGATCTCGGGTCACCGTCTATGTGCGGATTTTCATTTTCTCCTTCAGTCTGAATGGGTTTCCTAGGTACACTGGCATCTTCTCACCTTCATGAAATGTACATTGAATAGCCAGCCTAGATCTTGAGAAATATTTCATTTACTCTCACCTTTTTGACCCTTGTCAAGGCTGAAGTGAGTTCACAATGAAGAGTTCACTCACTCTGTTAACAGATTAATGTATTAAATTAAATTTGCTGCTTTCTGGTATTCTGCTGGCAAGACTACTGCCCTTTGGACTTTTCTTCCATTCCATTTTTTGTGCCCTCCTTCTCTCTTCTACAATTCCAGGACACATTGAAGGAAACAGCATATATGATGACCAACTTTTCACAAAGGCTGCAGCCATTTCAGTTCATTCAGTAAATTTCTATCTGTCTCCTTTACTAATAGGATCATAGAATCATAGGAGATTACTAGGCTAATGGCTTTGGGGCCCTTACAGCACCTGTCACCCCTGTCAATGAGAGACACAGGTGGAACCCCTAGGACAAATTTGTGGTTACCAATTCACTCATCAAGGTTGCTCTCGAAGAGGGTCAGCAACATACTTTGTTTGACGTGTATGGGGAGTCTATTTCAGAGACGGGGCAGCCTCTGGGAGACAAACCTGTCTCTCCAGCAGGATCTGGAACTATGTGAGGAGGTAGACTTATGGATATGGAACATTTCTAGTAGAGCAGGGTCTAAGATTGCCTTGTAGGTGAGACACAGGTCACCTCTAAGCCATCTGTATGATACAAAGTAGAGTGATACTGTTATGAGCCTGACCACATAGGACAGGTGTTGGAGGCCATGGATTCTCTTTGTGATGAATTTCTGTGCCTTTCCAGTTGTGCAGGTGTTTGGACAGGTACATACGAAATGGGGCATTGTACTCAATTATTGTCCTAATGAGGGAGGAGTACAGAGAGGTAATAACCTCCTTTTTTCCTGGATGCAGTCCCTTTACTTATGAGTTGAACCAAGTAAAAGGCTTTTCTGACCATTGCCGCTACACAATGGTCAAATGTGAAATTGTTGTCAACTTGTGTATCCAGGTCTCTCACCACAGGTTGTGTGCTTAGGGAGTTGTTGTTAATGTGGTAATCAGCAGGGGCCAAGTGTTTGCTGAACTGTATGATAATATATTTTTTAGCATTTAACTTAAGGCCATGACTTTGGCACCAGGCATTTGTTGCTGTGAAACCCTCTTGAAGTATGTTAACATCATTTGGGGAGTCAATGACAGCACCCAACTTACAGTTGTCTGTAAACTTGGTCAGCCACGGGCCTTTTGTCTTTGCCTTTGACCTCTGAGAAGTAGATGCCAAACAATAGGGGTCCCAGGACAGATCCCTGAGGGACACCACTAGTGACAAGTCTTCTGTCAGAGGTGGTGGCACCTATTTTGACCTTGTGGGTCCTATCAGTTTGCCAGTTGGCCACCCACCTGATGAGAAAGGGATTTACACCAAGTTGTGTGAGCTTTTTGATGATGCCTGAGTGGGGGATTGTGTCAAAGGCTTTGGCTAAACCAAGGTAAGCTGTATGTACTGACTTTCCCTCATCCAGTGCCTTGGTGGCAGTCTCACAAAAGTCAACCAGGTTCAACAGGGGAAGATCTGCCCTTGATGAAGCTGAACTGGGTGATGTCAAGTGCTTGGATGTTGCCTATGTCCTTATTTATGAGGTCCATAATAGTATGCTCCATGGCCTTACAGATCAGACTTGTCAAGCTAATGGGGTGATAGTTTCCAGGGTCAGTAGTGGCACTACCTTTGTGCAAAGGGATGATAATGGCAGTTTTCCACTCTGCTGGAATGAAGCCTGTACTTAGGCTATGGTTGAATAGGGTGCTCAATGGTGAGGCTAGTTCTTAATGGAGATGTTGCAGAATACAGTCTGGGATACTATCAGGTCCCATGGAAGCTGTGTTCTTTGCCTTGGATAGGGCCTTTAACACTTCATCTACAGAAGTGTGAAGTGCTGGGCAAGTATAGGGGATGTTGAATGGGCCTTTGGGGGGGCAGGGGGGTGAACTTTTCACTGAACCTATCTGCTAGCAGGTTGGCTAAGTCAACAGGATCAGTGTAAGTCAAGCCATTAAGAACTAATTCTGAACAAACCTGGGCTTTGCCATGGAGGTTTCTGACATAACTGAAAAAGGCTTTGTGGTTAGCCTATGTTTTGAAGGCTAGTTCCAATTCATAATTTGCTTTGGAGGTTTACACTAGTGATCTAATTTGCTTGCTTAGGCTAATAAGGAAGTTTTTCCAGTTGGAATTTGTGCCTTTTTACCCTTGGACAACAGTTTCTTCCTTTTGTTGTAAAGCCTGTTAATAGAGGATGTCCACCACATAGGTTTGTGTTTTCTTTTAGTTCTGTTGGGTATGGCTGAGTCCATGCAGTTGCACAGGTGCTTGTATACTTCACTGGCATACTCTTCAGCATATTTGTCTGCATCCTCTGAGGAGGGCAGTGGTGT